>NW_007257064.1:242720-283167 GCF_000164805.1 Carlito syrichta | reverse complement strand
TCACACTCCCAGACTTTAAACTTTATTATAAAGCTACAATAATCAAAACAGCCTAGTATTAGCTTCACTCTTTTATCTAGGTTGTTCAAGCCAAATGCCTAAAGATCACATTCCACATCACTCTGACCTCCACTTCTGTCATCAAATCTCTTCAACTCTGACTCTGACACTCCTGCCTCACTCTTTCACTTTAAAAAGCAGGAAAGTGGTTTTTCGATAGCTTCTTAATGGTCTGTACTTCTCATTTGATTTGTATTCTACAGACAACGTAGGCGACAAAGTGATCTCAATGTAATATCTCGATTTTCTCTCTTTTCCTCATTTCTCACATTTTGTCTGGCTATAGTTTTCTCTATCTTCACAATACATTAATCTCTTTATTTTCTCAACCACAACTGCCCAAGTCCAAGCCACCATCATTTCTCACCTGAGTACTTCAATACTTAAATGGAGTCCTTGCCTCTGTACCTTTCAATTCATTTTTTTAAAAATGAAGAGTCAGAGTGATGGTTAAAATCTACATAAATTCTGCAATGTTTTCTCCATTTTAAGGGAACCATATTAGCTCCCTTCCTTAGTTTCCTACATACTGTACAAAATCCAAACTTAACTGTCCTGTGATGCATGACATTATTTAGATCTTGATTTTTTTCTACTTTCTCTTTTCCCCTTGGTCATGATGCTTCAGTCACTTGGCTCTGCTTTGCATTCCTTGAGGACCCCAAGGCTTTTCCCATTTTTTCCATTGTATTTGCCTTTTCCTCTACTCTTTCCTTCTTTCTGACACTTCCTCTGTTCACAAGTCAACTCCCTAAAATGGCTTTCTTAACCTTGATGCCTAAATTAGCCTTCCCCCTTTCCACATCTTGCTACTGTCTGTGACATGGCCGGTTTTCTTTTCTTTTTCAACATTTTTTCACAATATGTATCTGTTTTCTTGTTATTGTCTCCTTCCTTTAACTACACATGCTTCATGGTAACAAGGAAGTTGTTTTCTATACCTCCATGTCCCCGAGACTTAGAAAGCAGTGACGCGTAAGTGTTCACTAAACACTTGTATGAAAAATAAAAGCATGGATTAGCTGTGATCTGTGATGAGAAATTAAGTTTCAAAAATCATCCCTCAGTTTCTGGTGTGTAAATTGACAAATGGTGATGCCAATGACTGAGAGAGACGACTCCAAAAAGAAAAGACGAGTCTTAAGGGAAGATCATAAGTTTTGAACATGTAGACTTGTTTATATGCCTTTGAGACTTCAGTGTGGGAAAAGGGTAATTGAATTTGCAGGCTTAGAACTCAGAGAACAAAATTGGACTGGATACAGAAAAGTAATAAATATAATTAATTGGCATATAATCAAGAACTGAAGATATGGGCTTAAAGATAAAATTGTACATGTCCTTATGACACTTTCCTATGGTTCTTCAGCTATTTCATCTTCGTGTCTACTCTTAAATATTATTGTCTGAACAATTTGTATTTCCCAAAAGAATATTTCATCATGCATTGTGTATGTCCATTGTCAATTTCAATCAAATCTTGTTAAACATATATCCTTGAAAGAATGCTTAGTTTATGCCAGTTTACTCACTCAACCCCAGCAATAGAAAAACTGAGTCTCTTTTCTTCTTATCATTTGGTATTTTTGTTTTCTTCATCTCATATTGTCTCATGATAAATAAGTGGAGGCTATGATGGGAGTCCTTAAATCTTTTGACAAAGAAAGAAATATTTCTTCTTCCTTTGCTGGCTTAATCAGTCCTCTCTGGAGATCCTATATTCAAAACCAAAGAGTATTTTGACTCTATCAGGAAAAATGATACTGGAACAAAAGAGGCAGTCAAAAATACATAAAAGATCTCCTATAGCCACTTTCTTAATTGTTTCTGTTTTGTTTTGTTTTAAACTATATTGCCTGTGGATTTGGATGTGACCTGGTCAAGCGAGTAATAGGAGATCAGTCTTCTGGACTCAAACACTTAGTATATTCAGTCAGAGAAAGTCGTTTCGGGGAAACAATTAGTTCAACTAACTGCTTGATTGCTCTGGTAAAATTGGCCAGTTGTCTGACCTTCTACAGAAGCTGAGAAGAAATTTTCTTCCCCCCATGAGTCTGGCAGACATATCGTTTCTGCCTTCTCCAAATCAAAGGGGAGTCTTAGATTTCCGGTGCTTAAGTGACCCAGCATTCTGTTACATTAACAGATTCAAGCAAACTAGTGTATATTCATGTGTACACGATGCAGGAAAAATTTCCTATTTCAGGATTTAGTGAAAGTCCAATAGTGGAACTTTGAAGGTACTTTTTGAATTGCAAAAAGGCACACTTTGAATATATGGTGCCTGGTCATATATTTAGAAAAATTCCGTAAATGCATTTTACCTGCCAGATCATGTTTCTGAAAAATTTGCTATTTTAACTGTTGTATTCTGCTAATAGTTTCCAAATTGTGGATCCCTAGAAATGTTGAACATTTGGCTCTTTGAGCCATTTAGAGTTAATTTTTGTGTATGGTGATAGGTCCTGTTTCAGCCTTCTGCATGTGGTCAGCCAGTTTCCCCAGCACCATTTATTGTATAGGTTTTCCTCTCCCCAGTGGTTGTTGTTGGAGGCTCTGTCAAAGATGAGTTGGTTGAGGAATTGAGGCTTTGCTTCTGGAATCTCTAGCCTGTTCTATTGGTCTATGTGCCTGTTTTTGTACCAATACAGGCTGGTTTGATTACTGTAGCCTTGTAGTAGAGTTTGAAGTCTGGAAGTGTGATACCTCCTGCTTTGTTTCTCTTGCTAAGATTGCTTTGGTTATTTGTGATCATTTATGTTTCCATATGAATTTCTGTATTGTCATTTCCAGGTCTGAAAAGAATGACGTTGGTAACTTAACGGATATTGCACTGAATCTGTAGACTGCCTTTGGTAGGATTTGGAGTTGATCATACTCAGTGATCTATCACAAAACAAAGAACAGAGTTCCATATGTTCTCACTCATAAGCAGACACTGAACAATTATAATGCTAGAAGAAAGCAATTGGCAGTGGTGGAAAACTGTCAGGGGAGGGGGGGTGGGACGGGCAGTTGAGGGAAACTGCTAGGGGAGGGAGGGGCACGTCTCATCAACAAGGGTACCTGCATAATCAACACTTGTATAACTAATCCTGAATTGTACCCCACATCTTTATAATAAATTTTTTTGGAAATGTTGAACAGACTTTCAGGTTGCTAGAGGGGAAATATGATACTAATGAGGCAAGACTTGCATTCACATAACACTTTACTTTCTATGAAGCTTTTTGCATTCTTTCGGTTGATTCCTTAAAATAATCCCATGATGGAAGCAGGCGTTAATAGCCCTATTTTTAAAAATAAAGAAATTACAATTCAAAATGTTGGGCAACTTTTCCATCCTCGTAGCGAATTAGAGATGGATCCAGGCCTGTAATACGTGCTTTCCTTGTCTCCAAATCTGGGGCTTCTTTCTGCTTGTACTCAACTGTTTCTGCTCAAAGACAAGCTCTTAAAGTTAGAAGTCGCATATGCAAATGCTTTATCTCTCCATACCCTCTACGGCAATGTACATGTGTGCATGTAAATGTATTTGAAAGACACTACTAAATTCTTTTTTTTTTCCTTGAGTTGAAGTATCTCACTCTGTCGCCCAGGCTGGAGTGCAGTAGCACACTCATGGCCACCGCAGCCTAAACCTGCTAGACTCAGGTGATCCTTCTGCCTCAGCCTTCCAAGTAACCAGAACTACAGGCAAGCAGCACCATGCTTGGCTAATTTTTTTAATTTAATTGTAGAGATGAGGTCTCGCCAAGTTGCCCAGGCTGGTCTTGAACCCGTGGGCTCAGGCAATCCTCTCACTTAGGCTCCCAAAGTGCTGGGATTATAGGCGTGAGCTACCATGACCAGCTGTGAAATACTTTTTTTAAATTCCAAATTATTTAAAATGTTCATACTTAAATATGCCAACTAATTAAACATGCTAAATGCATCTGTCTTCATACATTCTAAAAACCGGTAAATGCTTGCATCATTAGACAGGGAGATATGATCAAATGCCTTTGAAAAATGCATATCGGACAAACTTTAGAAAATGTATCCAAGGTCATTTCGCTGGTATGTGGTAGAGCTTATATTTATCCCGACTTGACACTGTCTTCGGTGATTTTTGCTTTCAGGTGATTTATATAAATAAGGAGAGAAGCACAGATTTTCCAGAGTGGGATTAATTAAGAGAACATTTAAGAATAGTCACTGTCTATGTACCCAAGAGTCTGTTCTGTACTATTTACTTTGGGTGAGACTGTCTTGTCAGGAACACAGTGTTGTTCTTTGTACGTATGCCTCTGTGTATGAAATCCAAAGGGTACACTGACCTTTCACAAAATCTCCCTGCAGATCAATGTGGGCCTTAGCAAAATCTCAGTGCATTAATTCAGAAGGACATTGGGAAGATCGAGAAGGATCTTTGAAAAGGAGATGGGCCAAAACCTGCAGAAGAGGGGAGATTGGTAGCTTTGAGAGAAAATATTTTACAGATAACAGAAAAAAGAGGTCAGGACCTCCTGAAGCCAGAGCCTGTCCATCAGCAGTTTTCATTCCCCTTCAGGCTCCTGTACAAATCCTGATGGCCTCGGGTTACACGTAAGATTTAACCAGTGTCTTCGAGTAAAGTGTGGTCCCGTTTTCTAAGTGAAGAAGGGCCTGCCCATCTGATACCCGAGGAGCTTTGGCCTGTCCAACAGTTGTTTTTCTGCAGTTTTGATATCCCGTCTTGCTCCATGCTCTGTAATTTGCAACTCTATGGCTGCAGCTCTAGACCAAGGGTCGCAATGACTATAAATAAAGTTTTACTGGAATGCAGCAAAGCCCATTCATTTACACATTTTATACATCTGCTATATCCCTGCTTTTGTGATACAATGACAGAGTTGGGTAAGTGGAACAGAGACACATGTCCAGCAGATGATTTAGGACTCAGTTCACTAGAGACAAAACTTGACAACCCCTGCTCCAGAACTATTGTTTCTTCCTGAACCTCCCACTTCGTAATAGCCCGACCTTTCCACATGTTCTGGCCTTGGTTGAATTTTTAATTCCTGCCTCACCTCTCAAGTTTTTGTTGCATGATACTTTGGTCTTGAGAGCTTATCTTGTATCCACAACCACCCACATCCTGCTTCATAGCACAATCCATTAACAATAGATCTGTAAGTCTTATTTAATAAGCACTTGTTTTGCTGAGGGGAAAAAAATGATCACTCTCTGCCTCATGGCTTCTCTTGGCTTAATGAACACATAGCAGCTAATGAAAATGTGTAACTTACCATCCCATGATGTGGTGGTCTATTTGCTCACATTTGTCATCATCAGAGGGCTACACCATGCTCAGTGAGAGAGTTCATTCCAAAGGAGGATAGCCCAGAAGCAAAGCAGACAGTTATGACAGCTGGGATAAGAGGAAATGAGAAGCAACTTCCAGATCTATCTTCTTGATGCTAGGACATGATTTTATTTTCCATGGAGAATGAGAGAATTTATAAAACTAATCAATTTATTTTGAAAACTTACTATGTTCCAAATAGTACACATATAATTGTATTACCATTGTTATATATAATCATCAAAATTTCTCCCCAAAAGTAGGCATCTTGCTTATCTTACAGGCAAGAAACCAAGAGAAAGTAGGGTCACATTGTTACCAAATGGCAAACCTAGGACTGGGACTTATGTTTCCATGACATCATAGCTTGTGGCCGTGACCACTACACTGCATTGACTCCCTCAGCTTTGCGTTTCAGGATCTGGCTCAGACAAGTAGAAGTATATTCTGCTGTCTGAGACCAGCTCCAGCCAGGTTCAGGGTACCCCAAAGGTGGAGACGGCGTTGGTATTTGGGGGGGAAGAAGAAAGAGAGAAAGAGAGAGAGAGAGAAAGAAAGAGACTGGACTCCAGTCTAGTGCAGAAGCCGTTTAATGGGAATTACAACTGGTCTTTTATACGCAGTCGGGTGTGTGAGGGGTGTTCCCCACCCACCAGATGTTCTTTCAGGTATAATCCCATAACCTAATCGATGAAACCTTAATCCATTTGTTCAACTTCAATAAATCCTAAGATCATGACCCAGAAGCCTGTGACCAATACTAAGGCTCTTAGATGTGACCTAAGTTTGAATTGTAAGTTGTGTGAAAGCCAAAACCGCAGTTTGTGGAAGAACGGGAGCAGTGAGCTTTGTCCTGATCTCAGAGCTTTTATGTTTTGAGCTCACAGGAGCTTAATCTGGTTAGTGCTGAGTAGAAAGGGGGAGGAAATGGGGTCAGTAGCTCCCGAACACATCCTAGTGGTCTTGGGGTCAACGGCCCTTCCTGATCCCTAATGCTCAGTGGGCCTCCGTGGCCGGCTGCCAACATTCTGCAAATCTAAAATAAAGACAAAAACAGGGCTGAGTGTGCATGGGTCACAGTGGGGTGGTAAGAAAGAGGAGGAACAGTGTGTTGAATGAGAGTTTATGTTCTTGATCCTGCGAAAGGAACAGTGTTCTGAAATCATTCACCATATAGTGAAACTCTGTACAAAATTAGCCTGTCTGAAGTCTCATCCAAAGGAGGGTAGTCCTTCCAGTGTCCTGAAAGACAGTGCCTATTCACAGTTCTGCAAAGACAAAATACTATTGATCATCTAGTCCAGCACATTCCTTTTTACAGATGTGAAAACTGAGGCCCCCAGAGGGAAGGCAACATGCCTGGTGCCATATATGTTAGTGGTAGGTGCCAGATTGCATGACAATTTCCATCCCCCCGTGGCTTATGACACAGTGACAGGAGCATGGACTTTGGATACAGGCAGACTGGAGGATACGACTTCTGGGAAGGTGGCCCAAACACTGGTCATCAAGAGTTCTCCTCTTACCTCTAAGAACACAGAGAGTGCATACTTTCTCGTGGACTCCTGAGCTTAAATTAGTTCATCATATTCCATTAAAGAAAATTGCCATTGTAACAGGGCTTTATATTTTACAAAGCTCTTTTGCAACAATGGTTATTATTTGCATCTATCAAAGGAGAAAATTGGAATGAAGGGAAATGAAGAAATGGGGTCTAGGTCATTCCAAACGGCCATGCCCTTCCTCCCACTTGGGCCTGACTCCCAATGTGAAAAATAAAGAAAGAAAGGAACATTATTATGGGTTATCATGGGTTCGCCAGGGAAGCCAGCTCCTTTCTCATGGTTTCCACTCACCATGGTCTTTCATGGGTTTAACATCTATTGGTGGGTCAGATAACATTTTGAATTCTTTGTGAACAGACTTTCCAGCTTCCCAGATCAACCTGAAACGGAGTCTATTGTATTCTCATTAGTGGAGTTTACGTGTGTTATTAAAAGTTAAAAGGTCTTATTGCATTCACTCATTCAACACACGTCACTGCACTACTAAAATGTCCAAGGAGTTTTGCCTGGATGGTGGACAACTTTCACAAGAACCCTGTGAGATGTGCTTCAACATCTCTATGTACACATAGGTAAATTAAGACTCTGTAAGGATTAAGGAAATCAATCACCACATGTCACAGGAAGTGAATGGTTAAGTTAGTTGTTTGCTTAGCATTACATCTCCAGTTGTTTGCTTAATATTACACTGCTTCTTTCACTTGTAAAGTATCATCAAATCCCCATGGAAATTAAACAAAATTATTGGTCAGGCAGATTGACCTCCTTTTTACCAATGAGAAAATGAAGGTACAGAGGACCAAAACCACCTGCCAAGCCACATAGCTAGTAAACTGGAGAATCAGGATTCCGACAGGATGTTTTGATTAAATTCTGGTGCTTCCTCTGGTGTTTTATCAAATACCTCGCAGATGCCTTCCTCAACTCATTTTACAAATAAGCTTGCTTTAGAAAACGATTGCTAGGGATACAGAGGTGCATTTCTGAAATTCCATTATCTTTTGCATCTAAATTATATAATATAGTTCACGATTAGGTTGGAGACAAGTGGAAAGATTTCTACCATGAGCTATAGAATAACAATCTGAACTGGTGTTCTTCAATTTTGAAGTTTCTCTGGAGAATTAATCTGCATTCTTGGCCCATAAAAACCATTTTGGCTGCTCATATAATATTTCCAATACATTTGTGATAATAATTATCTTTCACTTCCCCATAAATGGGGATGCATTGCTCAAACAGACCATCTTTATTTACCTTGTGAGTCACATATGGAAAAAATACAGCTAATTTGAAAGCAGCACAGTATTTCCTTGGGGTCTCTCGCTGAGCGGGATTGAATGATGCATCAGACTTGGTGGCAGACAAGACACAGAGAGACCCACTGATGCACCAAGTCCCATTTTGGGAAAGTCTGCATCAGTAAAAGATTGCAAACAGGCCATTATTTTGTCAGTTGGAACAAAAGTGCTGATTAAAAATTAAAATGCATTCTGTACTGATAAATATACAGCTGCCTAATTACTTGCAAGATTTATATTTTGCTGTGTTAATTCTCTCATAATGGTTATTTCTTACTCCCTATAAAACAGAACACAATGGGCTTGACAGGGACAAGCTTCAGTAAACATTTGGTGGTGCCTTTTATTAGCTAGATCAGTGCTTGATTATTAATGTGTTCAAAATCCTATTTTAAAATATTTTACCAGAACAAAACAATGTCCTTTCCATCTCATTGGCATTCGGTGTAGGAAGACATGTATATGTAGAGACACCTAATTGTGGCTATTTTAAACATTTTTCTCTGCCAACTGGATGTTCTAATTTGCCAGCACCCACCTTTCCTCAACATTCAACTACACACACGCAACCATAACATCAAGCCGCTAAAACACTAAGTAAACAAAACGAAACAAAACAAAACAATAACTGCCTGTTGTAGCTTAGAGACATTTTTTTTTGCAGGCTAAGATGAAGAAGAAAATGAGAGGTATGATCAGAGGGAGATTTAAAAAATAAATGAAAAAGTAATCTGTAGAGTAGGCAGATCCAAGGTCCCATCATGCCACAGAAAGACGAATAAATCAAGCGAAAACTGTCAGAGTCAACTTCTTCAGAACTCTGGTAAACAGTCAAAAGTCCACAGCAACCAAGCACATGCTAAGTCAAGGAAATGCAACTTTAAGATGGTAGGAAAATGTGGTGACATTTTTATTTACCCCTGCCTCACACCCTTCCCAGGCTCAGCTAAGCAGATGACTTGAAGATGTGAGCTCATGTGCCCTATGGAGGACACTGGACCCTGGTTCCACATGGAGCAGAGAGAACCTATTGGCAAGGGATTGGGCTTGTTTGTTCTAAACTGTGTGAGGTCTATGTGAAGGCCTGACACAAGGCCCTTATCTTTGTTTCACCTAAGTCAGACTCACTCAGGGAATAAAAGCAGTAGGCATTACTCAAAAATATCATTCAGTTAAATTAACACCACATGGCTTCCTGCACAAAAGACCATAGCAGATCAATACTAGAGAGTCCTAAATTCTGGAAGGAAAAGCAGGGAAGAATTTTTTTCTTGAAATTAGGACATCAAAAAGTGTCTGTGTATACCAGGGAACTTAGAAAATCTCACACAGGCTCTGTGCAAGACGCGTGCTCAGAAAACACTTGAGAAGACTCTTAAGCCCTAAGTTTTCACCTCTGGCTTCTCTCAAGTCTCAGTGCAAGCAGAAAGTGAAGCCTAAGACAGAGTTGGAGACAGTCTGGTGAAGCAATGAAGCAGTGCCTCTGCATAGAACCAAATCTGCAAAGAATGAAAAAGTCTCTCTCTCTCTCTTTTTCTCTTCCCCTCCCAGTTCTTCTTCCTCTCCCTCTCCCCTTCTTCCTCCCCCTTCTTTTCCTCTTCCTCTTTCTCCTCCTCTTCTTTCTTCGTTTTTTTTCTCTTTATTTCTCTCTCCCCTCCACCCTCCTGCCCCTTCCCTCCTTCTCTGTTGGCAACTTGTATTTAAGGAAATTTCTGTTGAAACACTACCCGAAAAAAAAGGTGACTTAAAAGACCATATATAAAAAATAATACACATTTTATTTTCAAAAGTTTAGAAAAGTAGTTAAAGCAAACAACTATAGCCTATAAGCAAACTCTAATGTCTGGAGTTACCACTTTACCATATTCAAATGTACAAGCTGGCAAAGTATACAAAGAAATAAGCAAGTATGGGCCATTCCCAAGAATAAACTAATAGAAACTGTCCCCAAGGAAGCACAGGCATTAAACTTACAAAAACAGAAACCATATTTCTTTTACATATTGTCAGGTTGTCAGAGGAAATGAGGACACAGAGTTAAAGAGATTAGAATAACAATGTAGAAAAAATGGAGATACCAAGACAGAGGTAGAAATTATAATGAAGAACTAAATATAATTTCTAAAATGAAAAAGTACAATACCTGAAATGAAAACTCACTTGTGAATTCGAGCTGGCAGAATAAAGTATCAATAAAACCAAAGAGAGATTAATTGAAATCATTCGGTCTAAGCTCCAGAATGAAAGATTAATGAGGAAAAATGAACACAGCCTAAGAGACCCATGGACATTATAAAGCATATTAACATATGCATAATGGGGATTCTAAAAGGAATAACAAAAAAATTTTGAAGAAATATTGGCAAATTTTCAAATTTGATAAAAGATGCAAATCTACATACTTAGGAAGCTCAATGAATTCCACAAAGAATAAATCCAAAGACAGCCACGCTGAGACATATTATCATATTTTTGAAAGTCAAGAACAAAGGGAGAATTTTGAAAGCAACAAGAAAAAAGTAATTGTAATGTACAAGGACTCTTCAATAAAATTAGCATCAGGATTTCTTATCTGGAAAGTTGAAGGCCAGGAAAGAGTAAGGAGATATTTATTTGCTGTGTACAATAAGGATTCTGTATACAGAAAAAATAGATGCAAAAAATGAAGCAGATATTTCCAAACAGGCAAAATCTGTGGGAGATTATTTACAGCAAATCTGCCCTACCAAAAATGATTTTTTACAAAAGGCATTCAAGTTGAAATCTGAAAAAAAAAATTAGAAGACAGCTAGAAGCCATATGAAGAAATAGAGAAGTCTGATAAAGATAGCTGTACAGGTAAATATAGAAACTGATATTTTTGTATTTTTCTTTGTAACTTCCTTTTTAATTGTCACATTACTTAAAAGAGAAGGGCATAATACAATAATTGTAAAGTTATGTCAATGGACACACAATGCATGAAGATATAATTTGTGAAAACAACAAAAACAACAGAGACGGCTGTATTGAGGGAGTTCGTTTGCTAATAAATCTAACGTGGTAATAATTCTAAGTTGTGCCTGGCTCAGTGGCTCAGTCTGTAATCCCAGCACTTTGGTTAACCGAGGAGAGTGGATTGCCTGAGTCTACGGGTTTGAGACCAGCTCGGGCAACTTGGTGAGACCTCAGTCTCTACAATAAAAAATGAAAAATTAGCCAAGCATGGTAGCGCAATGCCTGTAGTTGGATGGCTGAGGTGGAAGGATCACCAGAGCCTAGCAGGCCAACGCTGGGTAGCAGTGAGTGTACCACTGCACTCCAGCCTGGACAACGGAGTGAGACTACAACTCAAAAAAAAAAATTCAATGTTGCGAAAAACTTAGGATATTAATTGTCATCTCCATCATAGCCACTATAAAAATATATATGTAAATAAGAAGTCAATGAAATCAAAATTGTACACTGCAAAATAGCAATTAAACACAAAGGAAGGCAGTAATAAAGGAAGTGAAGAGAATATATATGAAAATATAAGTAAAAATAAGTAAGAAAAATATGTAAAAGACACATGAAAAGCAAATAACGAAATGATAGAAATAAATTTTTCTTCATCATTAATTACTTTAAACATAAATGAGTTAAATTCTTTAATGAAAAGGCGGTTATAGGCAGCATTTAAAAAGAAGCATGATCAAATGGCATGCTACCTGCAAAACTCACTTTCAACCATGCAAACATATTACCTATTCAAAAATGAAATTTAAATTAATTTTTAAAAAAGAAAGAGCAGAACAAAGGTAGCAAGCAAATGCAAATAAAAAGAAATCACTTTTGGGAGACAATTCTCCATGGGTCTCTCTCTCGTGTTTCCTCATGTTTTGAATTATCTTTTCAAGGATGTTTGTATACCCAATAACCCTGAAAGACAGAGACAGTGTCAGCAGTGAGAGCAAAGGACAGACATGTTTACTTCCTCAGAGAAAAGATTCAGTTTCCCTAAACCTAGGGTTCCTTTTCTGTAGTACAACTCATGAGTGTGTTGATGTCACCTGGCTTATTTCACAGCACCATGTGGGAATTTGGGCTTAAGAATCTGGTACAAGAAAATACTGATATTCTGGCTATTGTTATTGCTATGAGTAATAAGTTCTTGATTTTGAAAAAAAAAAAGAGATCGAGGTTCTTATGTTTTAATCCAAATTCGCCCAGAGTCATGGGGGAAAGTGATGGATACCTAAACCTCAGTCATGGTCTGTTTTTTAAACAATGTTAAGGAACAAATATTATGAAGGAAAGCAATAATTTCTGCTACTGAGAAGACGATTAGAGAAGTTACTTCCTACAAGATGTTTCTGTTTCTCCCTTTACCTCACGCCAACACCCAAAGGAAAGAGCCTCATAAAGTGGGTCCCAATATTGACAGAGACTGTGCCCTATTCCAGAGTGCAGAGGGCCTGAACAGGGAGCCAAACGTGACAATTTTTGCTGTTTGTTGTTGTTGACATATCTAAATAAGCAATAGCCCAAGCCACTAACTTTTGAAGGAGGCAATTTTGAAAAGCAGCTCGATTTCTTTAAAATCCAGTGGCCTGTAATAGGCAAACCGGAGGCTTGTAGTGTCAGTGGCTTAGCTGGACTTGCATTGTCAATGACTGAGACAGCAAAGGTTGTCTGTCTCCTTCCATGAAGTGTCAAATTCAGCTCTCTTCCCCTGGTGTGAGCCTCATCAGAATGAAATCTTCACCGTACTTTTCTGTTTTGTCCCGGTAGACCCACACCTTTAAAGACTCCCTAGATTCAGAGAATAGAATCCGATCTTTGGAGTTCAGTTCCTGGATTCTGAATCAGAAATGCTCACCCCTATGCCCAGGGGAACATGAAACCACAGGAAAACTCACACACATCCTCCTACATCAGTGACTTTCGATTTGGCCACACATAAGAAACACTTGCCCAGTTCTGCAAAAATACACAGAAGTCCATATAGTGCAGGTTTTGAGAATCACACTGAGAACAGAGGTAGGTCACACACAAAAAAAATAATAGATACGATATTTTTATTCATTAAAGTTACCATAGCTTTATTATAGAATAGAGTAATTTTAAAATAAAATATGACCATTCAAATCCTTTTTGAATTTTGCTATAAGAATTTTCTACAGCTACTTCCAGTTGCGACCCAAACAATCTGAAGATGCTCACTTATTCTGATTGGTCATTAGAGGAAATGGAGGGGAAAAAATGTGAAACACATTCCAGGCAAGGAATATACTGAATCCTCCTTCTCAAAAGCAGTGGCAGGTGGAGGAGACTTTTATGATGACTGTATGCAACATTCATTATGTAGCTAGTGTCTAATAAGCCCAAACTTTCACAGTCTCAAGATGGTACAGATGTTCTTTATGGTTTAATAAAAATTCCTTCTTGAAGTTTACATTATCAAATTGCAATATTACACTCGTCTGTCTTCTCGACCTTTCTGCAGCTGGTTCACTGTTTGTCCTTAAAACTCCCCACTTACACTTGCTCTGGATAAGCAGGGATGCTGTGTCATACTCCCCAGTCAATCAACATAAATAAAACAATTCAGCACAGATGTGACCCGAATATACATTTAGATTCTGCTAATTGCGCAAAGCAGTGACACAAAGGTTTCAAGGTCAGACAAACCAACAGTGAATTTGCTCTGAGGAGAAGCACAGAGGGGGGCCATATTGCTGTATTTTTTTATCTTGTAATTGTTCGTTTTTCGGGGTTTCAGAGAACTTGCCACTCTGATGACGTTTCATAACCCACGCCAACTGCTTTTTTTCCTCAGGTCACAATGGAAATGAAAGGAAAAATCTTGGTTGCTATAAAGCTAAAAAAAAAAGTAGATTCAGTCTAGTCTAAACCCTCCTAAAGACAGAGCAAAGCAGAGAAGAAAAAGCATAGACTTTGTATTCAGCCAAGTGGGACTTGAAACCTGGTTTAGCTCATGGTTAGTGATGCAAACTTGAAGACTTTGTTTAATCTAACTTAGCTTCTGATCCCCATCTTTGCTATGGGGATCAAAAACTAGCATTTGATTCTGACTCCCAACAAGAAAAAGAATTAGCACAGGCTGCCATCTCCTACGCCTAAGATCACTACTGAGAGAAACACTTACAAAACTGGGAACTCACAGAAACAACTGTGAGAAAGCACTTAGAACACAGAAGGGATGCTTGAATCATTGTGTAGGTAGGAGGTAGGGGTTCCAGCACAGACAAGGACCAGGAAGTGGGATGAAGGAAGACAAATTAGGAAAAGACATTTTGGGCCCATGTCATGTCTTGAGACCATCAGCGTTTCCGCCCTCATAACTCAGACCACTGGAGCATGTGCACAGTTCCACAGAAACTCTCATAGAGAACGGAGCTCAGAAAACAGGTGAATTGCAGAAGAACACAGAGGGGGCCATGCTACTGTTTTTTATTATCTAGGCTTTAAGTCCCCCCCGCCCCAACTTTCCTTCAAATCACAGTGAGGGGTTATAAACTAAGGAATGTCTTCTTCCCATCAAAGGAGTGGGGTAAAGTGACTGAAACTGAAATCCTTGCCTGAGGAGTTATTCAATGTGGATAAAGAGTGATAACTGTGATTTAAGAAAAATAGGGTTTATCATACAATGGATAATTGCACATTAGTGAAAGTGTATGAATTACAGCTTCACAGCTACACAAGCAAAAACACTGATCTTAATAATAGAAATTTAGCAAAAAATGTCAATGCCGGAAGATTGCACTCAACATGGTAGCCTTTTTATAAAGTTAAGAACAAAATTTTTGAAATGTTACAAATGCATGGATGCATGACAAAGCTATACTCTCTGTCTCCCTCTATATAAACACACTTTATGGTGATATATATATATAACATATTAATAGATGTATATATTATTATATATTATATATTATTATATATTAATAGATATATAATATAGATATATATTAATAGATATATATTAATAGATATATAACATATATATAGATATATATTAATAGATATATATTAATAGATATATATAACATATTAATAGATATATTAATATGTTATATATATATAACATATTAATAGATAAATTAGATAGAAATTTTAAATATCCATTGATTTTACAAATTCATAAATTTTTAGTAAACGTATAGAGATGTGGTCCTGTCACCACAATTCAGTTTTAGAACATTTCTATCACCCTCCCAAAGTTTCCTTGAATATGTTTCCAGCCAACGCCCACTCCCTCTCTCTCTCAGGCCTACATGACCACTGATCTACTTTCTGTCTGTATAAATTTGCATTTGGGGGGCATTTCATATATACTGAATTATAAAATGCATAGCATTTTGTGCCTGATTTATTTCATGTATCATAACATCTTAAAGGTTTATACATGTTGTAATATGTCTCAATATTTTATTCCTTTTTATTGCTGAATAATATGTTATGGCACTGATATATCACATATTCTTTATCCATTTACCATTTAATGGATGTTTGGGTTATATTAGCAACTATGAATAATGCTATGAACATTTAGGTGTGAGTCTTGGTGAAGAATCTGTTTTCATTTCCTTTCAGAAGATCCCTGTTTATGGAATTATTGGGCTGTATGATACTTTTATGTTTAACTTTGTAATCAGCTGCCAAGCATTTGTTTCTGAAGCAACTGCATCATTTTATATTTCCATCATTGCTGTATAAGCTTCCTGTTTTTCCATCTCCAACCAACATTGGTATTTTCTGGGGTTCTTTTATTATAGCCATTCTACTAGGTGTGAAGTGATATCTAATTCTCATAATTTCACTAAAGACTAATGAAGTTGAACATTTTTTTAGCATGATTGATAATTGGAGTATCTTCTTTCCTAAAAAAGTCTTTTGACCAGTTTTTAATTGCATTGTTTGCTTACCTACTATTGATTTTTGACAGTTTAATATACTCTGGATACAAGGTCTTTATCATGTTTATGATTTACAAATATTTTTCTATATCTTTTCTTTTTTCTTTTCTTTTCTTTTTTTTTTTTTTAGAGTTTTGCTTTTGGTATCATAGCTAAGAACCCTTTGCCTAACTCGAGGTCACAAAGATTTTATCTTATGTTTTATTCTGAAAGATTATAACTTTAGCTTTACATTTAGCTCTATGGTCCCTTTGGAGTTAATTTCTGTGTTTGGTGTGAGGCAAGGGTCTAAGAGTGTGTGTGTGTGTGTGTGTGTGTGTGTGTGTGTGTGTGTGTGTGTGTGTTCTGTGTGTGTTTGGTATACAATTATTCAAAACCGTTTGCTAAACAGATTTAGATATAGATTTAGTTTTACTTTTAGATTCAGGATAGAGAGTCCCTCAGATGAGAAAAAGCAGAGAAGAAAGACAATATTAAATAGGAAATGTAAGTTACCATCAATGTTCTAGTTTTATTGTTGGATGATGGAATCATAAGCATTTATGATATTATTAAGAAAAAACAAATAAGCAAAAGAGGGTTTGAGTCACCAAAGATGACAGTGTGTCAGAAACTAGAGATATTACCAAATCTAATTATTTGTACTTGAATAATAAAATGAAGATAATGAGACCTAACTGGTAAACTTGTCTTAAGAATCAGAAAAATACAGAAATATGAAGTGACTGACATGGTAGAAGCTCGCCGAAGGTCTCTTGATATTAGGAGGCTATTGTTACAAGTGTTGAAAGAGAAAATGGAATCCTTTCAGAATAAATGACCACAACATAATTTTCTGGATTTCGATTCACCACAGAAAGAGGGCTGATTAAAGATCCCACATCAATAAAACTCTCTCTGTTTATTCCTGGGAGTTTCTTATATATTTGTATATCTTATTCACCTAGCTCTCTATAAAATAGTGAAAAAAATGTTCTTTATATCTGCTCTTGTGGCTTCACCAATATTGGTTTTAAAAATAACAAAAGCCTGATCAAAGCAATTGAGGGAAATATGTCATGATAGTCAAAAAGCTTCTCTGCCTAAGACAGCTACACTTTCAGGCAGGTGCATTCTGTCCTGTCATAGAAGTTCCACCCATGAGTCCAAGCACCAAGGGGGACAGCCAAGCCTTTATGTCTTTCCCTAGGAAAATAAAATCATATTTATATGTACATATATATGCAAATATAAGTATCTACCTAATAGAGTACAGCATAATAGAATGTTGGATATATGGCAAGAAAAACACATATAACTGTTAGAATTCCAAATCCTCTTTCATTTTGATCTGAGCAACCGAAAAGAGAATTGCAATAGGCCCTTTTTCTGTGATGAGCCAAAGCTGCACGGACGACACTGAGAGGCACAGAAATTACTTAATTCCTGTGAGCAAAACTAAAATTACCCACCCATTAATAATAATGAGACACACTGAGAAGCCCATATATACACTTGGATTTCTTATTCATCAATAAATGTCAGAGCATAAACTAACTTACTAGGGAAACTGGGGGAACGAAATAAAAAATAAAAAGCACGCCTAGTCCAGGAAATACAATAACACACCAAAACAAGGGGAAAAAAAAGCAAACATCAGTCATTGCCTTGCTGAGCTATGGTGTGGCCATAGTTCTTTGAGCTATGGCCAGGCCATGTTTTCTTAAGCTTTGGTCCCCTCCCCTACTTTGGGGAGGTGAATCTCCTCCCTCTCTCTCCTTCTCTAATTTACTTTCTAAATAAACTATGTTTTCCAATCTTAAAAAAAAAAAAGCAGACATCAAGAACAGCCCTACTGACCCTGCATCTCATTTTGGCTATGCTCCACAGACAACCATCTCCAATCCCTCCCCCCAGTTTTGCTTTGCTTTGTCTCCTTCTTCCACTACTTGGCATTTTGTCTTGACTTTCACCATACACTGCCCCCCTTTTGTGTATTTCCTATAGCTAGAAACACAGGTGCCCAGGTTTTCAAGCCAGAAACCTGCAAGCCCCAGTAGATGTGCCCAAGCAACTAATCCATCACAGCATTTTGCTGATTCTATCAGCTTGCTGTTTCTTGAATCTGTCCATTCATCATTCCCATGGCTACTTTTTCAGGCTTCATCATTTCCTGCCTGAATTATTGCAACTGTCTCCTAGGCTCCTTGCCCATTGTTTTACCTCCTTCTATTCATGCTCCAAAAGCAGCCGACAAACTTGCTGAAATGCCCACCAGGCCTTCAGTGACTCCCCGACATAAGATAGCATTTGCGCTGCTAACCACAGCACGCAGGATCCTACGTGGGCAGGCCCCTGTTCCCTACATGACAATACCTCTTTCCACAACTCTCCTTGCACTTTCCATTTCATTCTAAGCCAGCACTGCCCAATAAAAATATAGCATAAGCCACACTCAAAGAAAGGTTTAAAAACCATGTAAAGTGTCTTTTAACAAAACACTAAATTTAACCCAACATATTGTAAAAAGTATGATTTTCTTTTTTTTTTTTTGAGTTGGAGTCTCACTCTGTCGCCCAGACTGGAGTGCAGTGGCCGCTCCCGGCCACCGCAGCCTCGCCTGCTGGGCTCCGGCAATCCTTCCGCCTCAGCCTTCCGAGTAGCCGGAATTACAGGCGGGCGCTACCACGCCCGGCTGACTTTTTGATTTATTGTAGAGATGAGGTCTCGCTGCCCAGGCGGGTCTCGAACCCGCGAGCTCAGGCAATCCACTCACCTCAGCCTCCCAAAGGCGCGGGATTACAGGCTGAGCCACCGAGCCCGGCTTACCTGCCCTCTTACGGCCAAGGTGAATCCAAAGATGTGCGCCCATTTTCAGCTCCTGTGGTAAAGTCTAAGGGTAAACCCAACAGCGCATGAAGTTATCCTGGGGATGTGAATGAACTCGGTCCAATCTGGCTGAAGGGAAAGCTCTGATTCCAGAGTGAAGGCAAAAGCTCATTCTTTTTCCCACTTCTGTCACCAAGCCTGTCGTGCAACTTCCTTGGAAGAAGCCCTCCAACAAATGGAAAGAAGGAAAGAACATGGAACCATTAAGTCATCCAGCCTTCACATCCACTCTGTGTCTGGATTTCAGAGTTCACGGGATAACAAACATCTAATTTTTAAAGCTCGCTTGAATTCATTTTTGCGTTACCTGCAGCCAAAAGTGCAAAACCGATCTTGCTGACGTTGTCCTAGGTATTCTTCAGATTATATCTCCTTTCCAGTGACCCACGTGAACTTGGTATTTTCGGTGTCTTTTGCAGTTTGTTTCTATGTCTTCTTGTAAATCATTTTCAAAAATAAGTTCTTCCTGACTGATTAGGGCTTTTGTTGTTGTTGTTGTTTTTGCTTTGTTGTTTTTATTCTAGCACCTTCAAGGTGAGACGTTTTCTTGGTGTCTGTTCAGAGACATTTCAGATGGTTACAGACTAGGGACTGTGATAACTTCCCCTGCGTGCCCTTCTGTCTGTGAGTTTTCAACATTACTAGACAGTCCTGTTTCATAGTGCTATAGAGGCTTGGGGAAGGGGAGCAATTTGCCTCTTGACTCTTTATCAAGCTAAAAGGCCACTAAAATGTGGCAAGGAAAACTTCACATTATTCAGTGATACAGGGCCCCAACTGGGTAAGATTTCAGATTGTTTTCTTTAGGGAGAAGATGGAATTAGGGAGTGTATTTTTAATTTTTTGATTTTTTTGTTTGTTTTTAGATTCAAGGGGTACACGTGCAAGTTTTTTACATGGGTGTATTGCTTGATGGTGCGGTCTGGATTTCTATTAAGTCTAACACCCAGATGGTGTGAATGGTACCCAATGGGTGGTTTTGCGCCATTGATTCCCTTCTCTCCTCCCCCCCTTTACCAGTGCCCAGTGTCTTTTGTTCTCATTCTTGTGCCTGTGCATGCCCAGTGTTTAGCTGCCACTTATAAATTAGGATAGGTGATGTTTGGCTTTCTATTTCTGCGTTAATTTGCTTAGAATAATGACGTCTAGCTGCATCCACATTGCTGCAAAAGGCATTGTTTTATTCTTCTTTATGGCTGCACGCTATTCCTTGCTGTATACATACCACATTTTCTTTATCTAGCTCACCGTTGCCAGAAAGCTAGGTTGTTTCTATGCATTTACTATTGTGAAAAGTTCTTCAGTAAACATACACATGCAGGTGTCTTTTCGGCAGAACAATGTATGCTCTTTGGGGTGAATTCCCAGCAGAGGGATTGCTGGGTCAAATGGTAAATCGGCTTTTAGCTCTTCACATTCCCTTGGCCAAACTTAGTCACATGACCACCAACCTAACTATAAATAAGGGCCCGGGGAGAAGAGAGTGAAAAGAGATTCTGTGAACATATCACTTCATCTCTGCCTCCACTCACCAAATATCCACCTCAGCATTTTCCCACACACAGAACACTCCTTGGACCATTTGGTGAGCTGAGGCAGAGACAAAGTGATGTGTTCACAGAATCTCTTTTCACTCTCCTCTCCCTGCATCCCCTGTTTGCAGTTAGGTTGAAGTTCACGTGACTAAGCCAAAGGCCAAAGGAATGAGCATATGTGCTAAGCCACAACAGGTCTGGTTCTTGTAAAAAAAATAAAATCCCACCTTCTTGTTCACACTCTTTCATGAAGGTCTCTGCTGCATATGGCAGCACTGCGAGGTAGAAGATGCAAGAATCCTCAAGGCACTGCTCAGAGTGGAGCCCAGCTTCCATCAGACCGAAATATGAGCTGGAAAGAAGTCCTATTATATTAAACCACTAAGGTTTTTAGGATGTTTTCTTAAAGCAGCTAGTGTTAATGATGCTGGCAGAAACAGTACTTAACAAATGCTTGCTGAATGAGGACTGGGTTAATATAGGATACCATCTCATTTAATGGGATGCCCCTAGTGACTTCTGCCAAAACAAAGAAAAATTAAAATAAAAGTCAAGACTGCACAGGCTATTAGTCCACAAGGGAATCTATAGAATCTGTACCTAAAATCATTTGTTACCAATTACTCAGTTTTCAGCCCATGCCTGGCACAAAGTATGTATTTAATAAACACTTACTTCAACTTCTTTCAAATGCTGTGTTCCATAGAGCCCTACTTAAGTTTGATTTTGGGGATACACATTTTGTAGAATCACAGCTGGTTTTCTTTCTGTCTCAATACTTTCCTTTGTTATCAACTTATAGCCACTAGTCATGATTGCAGTGTTATCAGAAAAAAATTTATTTTCAGAATCTATAAATGAATGCTTATAAGAAAGCGAAGGCAAAATATCAAATTAAGATTGAGGTAACAAAACAAATACTAAGAAACCAAGTAATACATTCTAAAACATTCTCTGCAGTCATGGTCATTACGAATGGATTCTGTCAGGAAGCAATTCAAGCAAATGGTAACATAAGACACAATTACAAGAAAAATCAGCCTGGAGATTCTAGTCTCTTACTTTGTAGCAAAAATAAATGTTCTGAGTTATTTCAAGCTTCTTGAGAATTAGTTTCTATCACCTGAAAGCAGAACACAGTGTTTAACCTTGTGATCCTTAATGTAGTTGAGGAAAATACACGGTGCCTTTTGATCCAAAGCAGGAATTAAAGAAGGTTACAGTGTCTGCTTTGAGATTTGGTAGGTCAGAGGGAAATAACAAGGAAGGAAAGCTAAAAACCAGAGAGAAACGAGGGAATCTCATAGACTAGACTTCTCACACTTTGATTTAGCATCTTGTTCAACCACTCAGCATCTTATTCCCTAAGGAGTATTTATCTCTAAGTTTTGTGCGAAGAGTGTAAATTGCACATAGGAATTAATTAATTTAATGCTTCAGTGTCCTACCTAATCAGATTATAAATCACTCTCTCAGGTCGTATCTCTTATCATCGTGGCATCCCTAAGAGGTAAATTTGTAGATTAGGTTATTGATTAAATGTGGGGAGGGTGAGAGGCATGAAGTCGTGGGAATTGACTGCCAAGGTCTGGCATGAACAATTGGGTGGCTAATGGCGCCATTTATTGTGGCAGTCCACTCAGTCTAATGTGTAGAGGAATCACCTGGAGAGTGTTTAACTATTTTAATTCCCTGGTCTGCATTCCAAATTTCTGATTCTGTCGATTTATAGTCAGGGGTCCAGGAATTTTCATTGCTTTTAAAGAAGGTTTCTGATACAAGTGGGTGGAGGATAACCTTTTGAGGTATTTATAAATAGGGGATAACCTGGAGGAGAATACAGGTTTGGGGGGAAATTTTAAGTTTTAGCTGCCTCAGAGAAGAACATTCTGCTGATTTGAATCTGAGTTAGTTTGTCCCATCTGTCTCTAAGCTAACCCTGAAGGACAATGAACACTGAAGAGTACACAGCTAGGACATTGAAAAACCCCTAAAACCATCACAATGAGGTAGTTCTAGGAATCCAGGAACTATGTAGGCTCAGACAAAGAAATCTACCTCAAAAGGTTAAACTTTCCAAGCCCTAGGAAGGGAGGCAGTAGATGAATTAAGCATAAGATAATGAGACAGTGGCCTGAGGTTATATGAACACAGTCAATATTCATTTGCCACCCAGACACCTTAATATTTGCTCTGTGAGCTTTATAGTATTTTCTGTCCACTTAGCTCCTCATACAATTTAATTACAAAGAGTGACGATATTGTCAGGGAGAGAAGAGGGGTCACACAAAGGTAAAAATACACAGTGGCAACTAGACTCATCAAGATTGCCTAGCAAATTAGACAAGTAGCTTTTGAGAAGCATGACTTGGAACTTGCAGCAAAGGGAACAGACTTGAGCTCAACTTGAATTAACCTAGCCCCTCAGACAGCAGAAGTCAGCCACAGCAGATGAAAGGCCTATATCGTCCATGCCAACATTACTGGGTTTAAGAGTTCTGGGAAATAAAGACATATCCTTTAATTTAAATAGTTAAAGGCAATATCCTTAAAAGAACTGTAAAATGCCATTTTTTAACGTTCTTATGGGTGCCAAGATCTCTTAATTTCCAGATAAGTATAACTTTGGCAATTTTCTCAATTTGGGGAAGTACTAGGAATATATGGAAGCCATACAAGAAGTGATCTGTTTCTCTCTTTGGGACATTAGAAATATTGAACAAATTAGTAGGCACTATTAATAGACATCAAGGAGAACAATGTTGAATCAAATTGAGAGAATATACCTATAACATTGTCATACTCAGCAATTTCTTACCAATTTCTCTTTTAATGATAGTACAATTCTGTTCCTTTTGGCATTAAGAGTTTTATTAACATATCCCTACTTTTATTGAATTCTAAAACCAAAGTGATGAGGTTGAGTGGTATCCAAGAAAAAAAATTTAGGATACTTTAGCTCACTAGCAACTTAGTGTGTAATTCTGCTCACATTTAATATACCCTTGCACCAAAAGCATACATTTCAGTTGTTCTTTTCTATGTTAAGTAGGTTAAGAGATGGATGATTCTCCTTATAAAATGAACCAAAAATGTATACGTTACGTTAAGCAAAAAAAAATTGTGCATGTCAAGTGGCATTTAAATGGTAAGAATAAATGGTTGGAATGTTCACTTATCCTTGAAAGACCAAGAAATTGGTGTTTTAATGAATTTAAATGGAATAAAAAATATTCTGACTCATTAGAGAGTGGGCTGCCTTATAATAATTTACTTAAGTGTTTGGCATTAACACATTTATTATTTAGTACAAGATGCTTTTTATGAAGATGTGCAAACTCTCTGGGCACAGGACCATTTTTACAATCCAGTTTCTCTGAAACTAAGAAATTCTTGAGGGCAGAAAGCTGCAAAAACAGAATAGCTGACTGCAGAGGCAGCAACCTGTGGAGTCGTGTACATTCTGGAGAATTTTCAAAGCGAAAGACAATAGGACATCCAACTGCATGTACTCTAAGGAACTGCAGAGTTTAACCTGTGAAATGAGGAGGTTTCAAATAGAATGGAAGGCAGATGGATTCAATAAGTGAAGGCCACTGGAGATGTTAATAAGGAAAAAGAAGGTTGGACATTGAAGATGATAGGAGTGCATCTTGGCCCTCATTGGCGATACAGACTTTGTACCTCGATATTTGGTGAGGAGCTCTAAACTGGTGTTCCTATGACTTATGGAGCTTATGGATGGTCTTTATTGCTCACTCTTAAGTCATCTATTCATTAGAAAAACCAAGGCCCCGGATGAGGCACTCTTATCATCTCCTCTAGTTCACACATACCATTGGTTGAGTGAAGACTCAAACCACTTGTCAAGGAAATGGAAGAGACAAAGTCTCAACTCTGGCCTGATTGGGAGGCGGGAGGAGTTCTCTCAATAATGTTGACCTCTAGGCATGGATCACTCCTATTCATCCAAAGATTAAACCCCAGAGCAAAGTGTGTATTATCCCCACAAAGCTTCAAAACTGGTATTTGTTTGCCATCACTTATGAAATTTTCTAACTGCATTTTCTCTTGCACTTCAAGTTAGCTCAGCACAGCAACTGCACCTGCTGACTTCAGTTTCTTATCTTACTAACTCTAACACATGCTTATGGAATTCTAGCTGGATAACTTATTTGGGTCTTCCATCCTTTCTCATCTTTAAAAATTCTGTAAAAGGCCAACTGCTATTGTGTTCCTAGTCCAATATCAACTTCTTCTTCAAAAATAATCATAATATCATTAATAATCATATAATTCATTATCTACACTCATATTGAGCACATGATATGGGTCAGAGTATCAGATATCTACCATTCCAATAGCACTTGTAGTACACCTCCCTGGAACTCAGCGAGCAATTTCTCTTGCAAATGAATGTGTATTGAACAACTTAAAATTTACTTAAATGGGCATCTCTGTTTCAGACCGTGGGGCTAAGTTTGATTCTTCACTGTGTGTTGGGCTCATGCATCTTCACCCTGGGTCCCAGGATGAAGGAACAGCATCTGCTCAAAGGAAGCTTTTCTGGTGACGGTAGAAACTCAAGATGTCAAACTCAATGACACAAGCTCATTTCCAGGGTACACTTGTGTCATGTATTTCACAAAGCAGGATGCATACCCAAACTCAAGTCAAAGGAAGGGCCCCCACCTATAGAGGGATGCAATACAAATTCATGTAACAAATATAGGGAGAGGCAAGGAATTAGGGCTAATAATTCAATCTACCGAAGAGTAACTATGCGAAGTTTTTTCACATCATGGCAAATTTAAAAGCCCTGCAAAGTTGAAATTAATTTTCCAATACACCCAAAAAGAAAAGTAAGCAAGAGAAAGAAATTTTAAAAAGCTTAACAACTCTCATCTAATGTAGCAGTAATTAAATAGCAAACATGAGATACAAGCTTAAATCTGCCTGATTCCAAAGTTCTTTTACTCTTCTCTGTCTTCTCTCAAGACAAAAAATAGTTAATGCTATTTCTAATGAAACATTTCTATTTAGTTTCACATTTTGTAAACCATGCTTACATCCACTTTCTCACTTATTGATATAACGGTCTGAAACAAAAAGGAAACTTTCTTGGGATCACCCTTCTTTCCGCATTATCTAGCCACTGCCAGTGACCTCATTAAGTTAGTAACTTAGCTCACCCCCAAATTAACCATACACACCCACTAGTTTGTATTACTTTTCACTGAATCAAGCCTTAAGTTTCACACAAAATTAAAAACTAAAGAAGCAAGATTTGTTTTGGGGGAAAATCAGTTTATTATGTGTACATGGATACAAATATAAGTCATCCTGCTTTACTCTTTGAACTTACTCGAGTTACTCTGGTTTTGTTTCAATATTTCTGAGACTGCACTATGTGTTAATCATACCATGGGAACTTCATCTGGCCTGATAGTAGCACAATGAAGCATATGTTAACTTCATATTTAAACTGAGGAAATGGAATCTCCAGGAGGCTAAGCAACACAATCACTTTGGGATTTTGATTTAGGTCTGCTGGCTGACAACAGCTAGTTAGTGTAGTTAACCTTCTCCTAATCAATAATCCCTTTTCCTGTGATTCTCTTACGTTGCCCCGTGCCCATCCCAGGCTATATGGTACTCCGATAGTACCACAGAACTTTTATAGATATAGACAGATGTCTGTCCTTCCTGAACAGATCTATTTTTACACAAAGTTGGAGTCAAAAGAATAGAGATGAAATAAATTCGAGAGATGATAATAGTGAAAGAGAGTAGAAATTATCCAAATAAGAATAATTGAGACCTGAGGATCAAGAATCCATCAAATGTGAAAAGAAGTATTTAGAAATAGAATAGAAAATATATTTTCATTGAGATAAAGCAAGAGCTGAAACTCCAGACTGAAAGAACATTTTTTAAAAAGTTAATACTGAATAACATCAGAACACATCTTGGTTGGGTTGTTTAATTTCAAAAGTATAGAAACATTACAGTGTTTAACAAAATAAAAATTGAAATATGACTAACAACACCATGTAGGTGGTAGAAAAAAAAAGAAAGGGAGACATATAAAAGTGTGATTTTCCTTTTCTGTCATAACAGGGAGCTTATATTCCATAATAAGAAAAACCACAATGGCTCTGAAATTTTTATATTTCTCCTAATCTTTCTGTCTACAACTTAGAAGAACCTTTTAGAGATGAATATTTCTTGTGGTGAAGGAATATTTATCCAAAATTCAGTAATTTCTCCTGTTTCATTTTACCCTCTGTTCCTTTCAAAATATTCAAATAGAATTAACTTTTAAAATTATACTTAAAATAATACATTACAACCAATTTTATAAAATTATTTTCATCTATCGGGACACAGACATAAAGAGATGTCAGAATAGTACCCCCCTAATAGTAACCTCAGATTTTCCAGGTTCATAAGTATGTGCCAGTATTTTTTGATTTTTCACTCTGTGTTAATTTTTAAATAAGCATGATTATTTTTATAAAAACCAAACATAAAAATTTTAAGGAATTATGTTTATAGACACTCAAAGGGTCACTGTCCAATTTCCTAGTAGAATATTTCCTTATAAACGTGTGGTTTATTTAATTCAACAAATATTGGCTGAATACTTAGTATGTGTAACACACTATGCTAGGGACTGAGAAGAAAAAAATGCAAGGAGAACCATTTAAATATAACAGTTTACGTGCCAGGAGAAAGCTGAACATAAAGTGCTCACTCATAAAAAAGAGCAACTCTTCAAACCTGAGAGGCTCTGTACAGGCTTCCAGCAAGGGGTAACACTTGGGCTGAGTTTTGGAGAATGGTTGGGAGTTCTAAAAAGAAAAAAACAGAAGAAGAAGGAGGGAAATCATTCTTGGCCGATGAACTCGCGTGAGTCAAACTATAGGGATTTGAAAAAGGGTCTACAGATTAAGAATCTGCTAAAGAACATGCAGAACAAACTAATCGAATATAAATATCAGTGGGGCATAATGTTTTCATAGTCAAAATGTGAGCGTGTAAAATGAATGCAGTCTTCTTGCTAAGAGAAAACTAGACAGACACAAAACTCTGGTTTAGTTTTTTTAAAAAAGGGAGAGGACAGTCAACAATTGTCATTGGTAAAGTACACACGCCTCTTGCCTTCCCTGGCTGTGTACACCTGGAGTCCTCCATCCTCTGTAAGTCCCATCGTGTCCTGTTTCTAAGTCAGGTCAGTGTCCTCAGTGCCTGAGCAGGATGCTTGAGGGCTCTTAGCCCCACCACTGCAGAGTGGAGAGGCGGGGTGCCAGGTGCGACTTGCCCAGGGACTAGCTCACAGCATCTAGAACTGCTGAATCCCAGCCTTCACGTAGGACCCACTCTGCTGGGCCACAGTCTCCCTTTCCTGCCTCTGTTTCTCCAATATGCGATATGGAGACATTTTGCTAAAGATAAGTTGTGGCTGAGATGCTCATACCTTGTCTTTCCAGGCTTGCCTTTCAGGGGAGAAAGGGAAAGGAGGATTCCCCTTACCATTTCAACTTACTATTTTTCTCCTTTTCTGGAAAGATCCACACTGCCATCTGCCTGAGGCTTAGTTCTATAGCTCATTGAGCACGACCGTGGCCAAGCCCCAGCCACCATTTGGACTCCCTGGAGATTCACATCTGCCAAGATCAGGAGAGTTGCAGCACTTTCTGGTTCATCCCGTGGCTGGGTCAGAGCCTTTGAGGTCCAAGCTTCTTCCTCCTCCCATTGTAGTAAGTGTGCTTTGCAGCCAAGCCTAGCAACTTCTGACATGAGCTGAAAAAGTGTGCTGTGACCAAAAAAGCACAGTGTCAAAGGAATGCATCAAGTCCAACTTCCAAATCTGGGTTTGTACGTACAAGACTAGAGTGAGACAAAACTGCTATAAAACAGTCAGGTGTTTGATAAGAACTTATTTGTATCACAGGACTTACATTGTCTCCTTAATATTCCTGATATGGTATTGAGTTATTAAGTCATTAAGAGAGTAAAGTTAGTATCTTTGTGATTTTATGCTTTGTCAATTGGTCCCTACTTCTGCATTTTGGGAATATATTCTCATCCACTGTGAACCAGCTTCTCTTTCTGAGATCCATGCTGACAACACATCACTTTACAGGTTTTCTTCACAATTTTATGTTTTATTATCCTGTATATGAATGTATGTATGCATGCATACAAATACATGTATACAAAGTATGCCATCTCTATATTTAGAGGAATTTATATAAGAATATATGTGTGTGTGTATATATATATACATATATACATATATTTGTGCATGTATGTGTTCATGTATTTTTAGCAGCTAGTCTTGGGTGTTAAGAAAAGAATCGTATCTTTTTCAGAAATATACTGTGATCACCCTCTTGGGAATAGAAAGTGAGATCTCAGGATGTGGTCTTTAGAATCTAAGGTCACAGACACAAGAGGCAAACTATTCTGTGTGGCAAAGAACACGAACTTGAGGGAGGATGCTAACAAAAGAAAAAAAAGATGCTGAAAGGGAAGGAGGGTGGAGAAACACAGGGGAGGTGGAACTCGAACAATGGAATCACACTAAAGCTCTAAGAATTATTGTGCCTTGGGGAGGTAAATCTTCCCTCTCCCTTCTCTTTCTCTCTCTAATTTACTTTTAAATCAACTAAATTTTTAATCTAAAAGAAAAAGAATTATTGTGTGCCTTTATGTAAATCTCTCCACATCTTCAGTAAAGTTTTCCACGTACAGTTATGTGTTCCATGAGTATTTTTAAGACCGTTTGCTCTGTTTGCTCATTTCTGTGAAAATTAAAGGAAAGAGATAGTCTATACTCAGAACAATGTGAAACAGAACAGAAAATATGTGTGTGCGATAGTGAGACAGTCCCCAACTAAGCTAAATCGTTTTACCAACTAGAGATGACCATGAGAAGCCAATCTCCCTTTTCCTCCCATTCTCTACCTCTGTGATTATTATAGACTCAAAAGTATATGGGTGAAGAACTCCTTAAAAACAAAAAGAAAAAGCAGAAGAATCTATCCATCTAAAGCACATTTGTCATCGATAAGCATTGAATTCTAGACGAGTCCCCGTATATTAGTGAATAAATTACTACGGTTTAGAATCTTTAACAAAGAAAAGAGATGTTCAAGGCTAATGCTGAATCAGCTCCATGTTTAGGGGCTCAGGTAAGTCCAGAGTTTGGAATCCTGATATCAGAGATCTTTAGTTAGGAAACAAAGAACCAAGGGATAGCAAAGAGATTTGGACAGTGGTTTAAAAAACAACAGCAACAACAACAGGGATATGTATCTGTGTATAATGGTACCTAGGAGTGTTGCAGGTCTTTTAGGATTTGTCTGCCAGGTTTTCCTGTTTGTGCCGAAAGGCAACCCCTCTCCAAAAAAAAAAAAAAAAAAAATGTGACCTGAGAGTGAAAGCTAGGAACCACACAGGGTTTACCAGAAATCCCTAAGGATCTTGTCAGGTGGACAGTGGCAAGTCAGTCTGACCTGGGCTGGGCATGCGTCCTGCCAGTGAGATTCTGCCTTCCGGGTGACCTTACTAACTCTAGATCTGGTTTTCCTTAGTGTAAAAGAAAAAAAAAAGAATAAATGAAACAGATTTTTTTTCTCCCTCCAAAACAATAAGTTCCTGGCTGTTTGATTCAAATTCTTGCTTAGTATGCACTGGCTGTGTTTGTATGCTTCTGACAGCCTGAAGATAAAAGGCTCTGCAAGGAATCCAGCAGTCCTTCCTCACTGTGCTTCTCTGTGATGCAGCAGATAAGTGGAGCTGGAGTACTTTCTATTTTTTATTTCCTGTCCAGCTCTCTCTGCTTTGCTTTTCTGGGACCTCGAGAAATTTCTTTTATGAAAACTGCAAGGCAGAAGCCTGTCCTAGCCAAACTGAACTCAAGACCCTCAAGGTGTGTGTGTTTGGGGTGAGGGTTAGGAAGGGAAGAATATTTTTAAACAGCCCAACATGGCTGTGATCAGCAGTATCCGAGGGTAATTTTCAGAGTTGAGGTTTTTACTGTAATTTTTTTACAATGCAGATTCTCTGGGCTTTCCCCCAGAACATACTGATTCAGAGTATCTAGTAGTATCTAGGTATCTGGATCTATAAAAGCTACCCAGATGATTCTGAGTAGATCTAGATTTGGGAATCATATCTTGTAATATTCTCAATCATCAGTCCAGGAAAAAAAAAAAAAAACCCAAATCCCAATGGTGATTTTTTTTTAGTTTCAAAGATCACACCGAAATTGAGTTGTCTCACCTCTGTCCCAATACAATCAGAGTGATATCTTTGATAATAACCCCTGGGATTCCTGGTGAGTTCTTTCAATAAATATACACCTCAACTGTTCAATAAATGTATAAAGTTTATTTCCTAATGTGGATATAGTCATTTTCAAATTATCTACTTATAATTTTAATAAAATCTCAGGAGAGCAAACCTTGAGTGAATCTAGTTGCTAATTTCAGTCATGATCTCAGTGCCCAGAGAGAGCAGATGAGAAAGAAACCTACTTATACACAACATCTTCTTGTCTGGAATAGCAGGAGACCAAAGTTTACGCTGACCAGGATATGCCTTATGCTGTGACAACTCCTAAAATTCCAATGGATTGAAATTAAAAGTGTCTGTTTCTTGTTTCTGCTCCATTGAACATTGTGAGTCATTGAGGACTCTGCTCTCCACAGTCACTCTGAGCCCCGGCTAAGTGAGTGGCCACTGTTTTGACTGTTGCCAGCTTTCACCCAAGAGGGAGAAATGCTAGAAAATATTATGCCAATAATTCTCTCCCACTTCCAACCCATGGGCTACATCTGTTGTGTGGCCCCACTGCAGCACGGGGAGCCAGGGAATGCAATCCTAACAGTTTATTGAGAGGAGGGAGAAGTAAGAATCGTCTGCAAATGGCATCAATGATCTTCATATCCTTAAAATAATCTGTTCTTTAGACCATAAGCTTGAGTCAGACCATCCTGGATCGAAAATGCCCTTTGCTGCTTTGTTTGGTGGCTTTTCACAATTTTCTTAATTATCTGAGTCTAAATGGCCTTATCCTTTAAATGAGGATTTTAAAAAGACTTCAGCCACTCAGGCTTGTTGCAAAGATTAACTAAAATAAAACTGCAAACTACTTTGCATCCAAAGAACACTGAATGCTTGCAGATGTCGCTCACAGATGTCGCTACCACCAAACAGGAGGACATGGTCTTGCATATCAATCTTGCCTAGCAGATACCATAGTGAACTTTTATAACAGAAGTTGGGTTGGACATGGAAAAGAATAGTTTGTTAGAGGGACAATGAGACATCTGAATGAGCCATTATGGGAATGTCTCAAGATGCCTTCCAAGGATCTGCAGGAGGTAAAAAAAATAAAACATCTTTTGGATGACCTACAAGCAAGAAAGTAGCCGGTTGGTTCCTTTCCGCCTCAATGCTATCCTAATTCTTTATAGTTTACTTTTCTAAGGTTCTCTTGTAACTTCATTTTTCCCTGTCCATGTATTGCCCTCTTGCTATGAAAAATTCTTCAATGCTTTTCTTCTGTTCAGTCTTTGCAGCCACTGCCTTAGCGAGGCAGTTTCTGGGCCTTTTCATGGTGGTTGCTTAGCTCAGTCAAGAAACAAATTTGTATTGGGCTCTGTTCACACTTTTAAGGAAGGAATGTCCCTTACTCATCTCTGTTCCTCCAACCCAATGCTAAGCCAGGTTCGACGTAGGTGCATAGGTGTTTGACCAAACGAATGAATGAATATTGTTGATTATTTTATTTACAACTTATTTTTGTTCTAAAAAAGACCAAAAAAAAAAACACCCTTCAATCAAATAACTAATTAGGTTGAGAATAATTGAGGTAAGATGCTATCATTGACTGATTCGACAGAAATGACCCAGTTCCTAGATGTCACTTGAGGTCCATGGGCTGTCTAAATTATGTCTCTATCCTTCAATATGTTTTCAAGCTAAATCTATCCCCTCTAGCAACCTCAAGTTGCCTAAATAGGTCATCAGAGCAAAAGGATCACAAAAACTTGATTAACTTCTTGAATTGAACTTTCAATGCCCCATACGGGTTTCTGATGTATTACTTGGATTTCTTTTTCTGAAACCGAAGCCCTCCAGGTAAAATAGAATTGAAATCATGCTGCTGTGACTATCAATCCCCCGGTCTCAGAGAAGTCACCTAGAAATGAGCGCTGGACAGCAGCCTACAAAAAAGGCACACGGGAAATGACAAACAATATGAATCAAAGGCAGAGCAGATGGCAGGAGCATCTGGGGCCTGACAGTTGCACTCAGAATACAGTGTCCTTCTTACCCACGTAGACTGTGTCAGCTCCTGTAACTCTGGGAAAGGAGCAGATCAAAGTCTCTTCCATCGTGTAGATGCTGGTACACGTTAGCCACCGTTACAAGCTTTCTCCTTGAAATAGCTCATTTCCATAGCTACTTCTCCTACTCTGGGGGTTTGTGGACACAAACTTCATCCTTTCTTCTCACTCTTTATACTTCAGGAGAGTTAAAATTGGTTACTACTCATTAGATGTTTCCAAACGTCTGGACACTTGGTTTTACAAGAATCCAGATAACTGATTTCTTCAGGAAGAATTTTTTGAATTACATTTATTAATTTTTTTTCTGGTTAAAGGTAATATCTTGTTCTACAAAAATGTGGACTATTTTGATATGCTAAAACAATGTTAAATTCCAGGACAAACATTGCTAGCAATTTTATTTATTAATTGACTGGCTTTTTTTCTAAGGTTGCACATGTAAAGTGTTATAAATATTTCAGCCTTAAACGTTCTCATAAATACAACTTTAATTATGTCTTCTGGCTTCTGGGCAAGATAGCAAGGGAACAGGTCAGACTGTGTGTGGAATCTCCACAAAAGCGAGTTCCATAAAGACTCTCTTCATGAGTGGGTGTGTGCCGGTGGGTGAGTGAAAGTCCATCTGAGGGAAGACTTAGGTTCATGCACCTAGGTTCTCTTCTGGAGGTGACTGCAATCCACCACTGCCCTGAGACTGGAGACCCAGTCATGCAGGATCATCTGCTCTCTTGGGGCTCTCTTGAGAAGAGGCAGCAGAGAACAACCAACCCTCATCACCTGGCACCCCTCCCACACCATCACCTGCAGCCACAGACCAGACACGAATAGGAAGAACCACAGAGAAAGCAGTTTGTGGAAATAATAAAACTCCAACACTGGTAATGAGACACTGATGGGCACCATCTTCTCAGTCCCAGGACTGGGCAGAGACCTACATTGCCCCACCCACCTCCACCTAGCCTCCATCTTGGGACCAAGAGACTATCCTCTCATAGCACTTGGAGAGCCAGACATCCCTTCCCCATGCTGGCACAAACACAGATACCTCAGATCTGAGTAGGAGACTCAACAGCAGCAGCAGCGAGTAGGGTGAGTCCAGATCTAATCCATCCTCCTCACATGGTAGTCTATGGGGCATCTGACGAGCAACCCTATCAGCCTGCACTGAGAGTGGAGGGGAGTAGCTGGAGACCAAAGCCACTCCCTGCGGTCGAGCTGGCAGCTGAAAGGAACCTGAAGTTACAGAAATGGCTACAGAGAATTTTTTTTTCTTTTTGTTTGTTTTTTGCTTTGATTTTGTTTTTCTTTTCTTCCCTCCCTCTTTCTGTTTCTGTGGACATTTTTGTACTTGCTTTATTTCTGCTATCTTAATTTTTTTATTAGATTTTCTGTTTGGGTATGGGTATTTTTGAGGATAAGGACACCAGCAAGGGTGTTTTGTTAGCTTGTATGATTGTCTGTACATTTTTGTCTTTTTTGTTGTTTCTGTCTTTTTGGTTTTCTCTGTTTACTTATTAGTTGGTATGTCTCTCTGTTTTCCCTCTTCTTCTTCTCTCTCTTCACCTTCCTTCCATCTCCCTCCTTCCTTTTTCCATTCTTTTCCCTTTTCTTATTTCATTTTGCTTTCAGGGGGCAAACAGACACCTCCACTGCATGGACAGATTGTAAGGCAATGGGAAGTGGATTCCAGGGGGCCCACACACCTGTAAGCAGATACTGTGGCCTGCAGATAGCTTCTGAATCACAGCTCCCCAATCAATGAAATCTCAAAACTGCACAAAGCACAACCTCCCACCCCCAGTCCAGCTTCAGAATTGAATAGAACCAGAGAATCTCCATAAGGAAGAATAGGAGATTGAACAAACAGAAATAAAAGCTATCTTCTATATCACTGAACAACATAATTAAAGAAGAGATTTTAAAATGGGGGAGGAAAACCTACACAAATAAAGAAAAACCAAAGGAAGATTATAACTCTCGACCCCTGGGAGGTCAGTCACTGAAAATCCATACTTCAGAACTCAAACAATGAAGAGCCCCCAGAATGACTGGTCTCAAGCCACAAACCCAGATATCAAGATATTAATAGAGAGAATAAATAGAAATGAAGAGAGACAAGATGAAAGAATGAAGGAGTTGATAACTGAGATAACAGCAATAAAGAATACAGTGAAAGAAATAAATAACAAATTGATAAACATAAAAAGCAGAATTAACCAAGCAGGAGAAAGAATCTCAGAGCTTGAGGACCAAAATCTGGAACTAACACAAACTGTTAAAACCACAGAAAAGAAGTTTAAAAAGACAGAAAACCTCCAAGAGATGAGCAACTATTTCAAGAGACCAAATATAAGATTAATTGGAATCCCTGAGTCAGATAGATAGAGATCACCATGGAATAAACATTCCATAAAATTATCCAAGAAAACTTTCCTCCCCTTATCAGTGACATGACCATTCAAACACAAGAGAGTCAGACAGTTCCTGCAAGACAACAAATGAGAAGACCAACTCCTAGCCACATAGTAATTCACTTACACAAAGTAAGTATAAAAGAAAAAATCCTAAAGGCAGCAAGAGAAAAAGGTCAGACTACCTACCGGGGAAGACCTATTAGAATAGCAGCAGACTAACCTCAGAAACACTTCAGGCTAAGGGAGCTTGGAGTCCAATCTTCAAAGTTCTCACAGATAAACAATTTTAACTGAGAATTATCTACCCAATTAAGCTAAGTTTCATCAGTGATGGAGAATTCAAATATTTCCCAGACATTCAATCCTTAAGTGTTTATGCTGCCTCCAGACCAGCTCTACAAGAAACACTTAAGAAAGTATTAAACACAGAAGAAAGGAAAAAAAGAATAATGCCCCGTGCCAAAATGCAGGAAAAAGACTGAAAACACACATGAACCAACCCAAAACTCAAAAAAAAGTTGACTAACAGCAGCAACAACAAACTCTATAAGAACCTCGTGACAGGGATAAACTCTCACATCTCAATAATTAGCCTGAACGTGAATGGATTACATACACCACTGAAAAGACATAGAATGGTAAAATGGACAAAATATCATGAGGCAACAATATATTGTCTCTGAGAGACTCATCTCATCAGAAAGAACACTCACAGACTCAAAGTCAGAGGATGGGAAACAAAATTTCAGGCAAACAGAACACAAAAGAAAGCATAAGTTGCAATCTTAACATCAGACGAAATACCCTTTAAGCTAAAAATAAAATTACATCTTCTGTTTCCTCAGGTTAAAGTCACAAAAGTGTAATTATTGAGTCCAAGGATATGAATCTGTCTCTGATTTCTAGCATATATCAACAAATTTTATTTCAGAAAATTTGCAAGCAAGATATATATAATCCAAAAGTAAATTCAGATATATTCAGGTTACCAACTTTTGATGGCTTTGAATATAATGTTATCTTTATCAATTTGATAGAAAAAATAGAATTACATTGTATTAATTTCTTTAGAATTGCCAGTACTAATAATTTATTATACTGTTTATTCTGTTTAATCTTCTTTCTGACAAAGGCTTAGCATCTTGGATCTACAAGGAACTCAAACGTGCTGAAAAGAAAAAAACAAACAACCCCATTATAAAATGGGTAAAAGATATGAACAGACACTTCACAAAGGAAGACATCCAAGCAGCCAACAGACACATGAAGAAATGCTCAACCTCACTAATCATCAGGGAGATGCAAATCAAAACCACACTGAGATACCACCTAACTCCAGTCAGAATGGCAATTATCAATAACTCAAAAAATATTGTGTTTATATATTCTTTTTCTCCAGTGGAGCTATAAATTCCTCGAGGTTAGGAGTTACATAATTCTTTTTATATTTTTACCTTTGTCTCTGACACACTGCCATTAATATTACACTAATTATAATCATCCCTCTAAATGAATTTTGTAGTTAAAGTTGGTCATAAATGATTAGCTGTAGAAAATAAGAAGGAATTTCTGAAAGCCTCCAATATCTTTGAATAATATTTCTGTGGACATTATATCATTTTTTTGACAAAGATCCTTTGATTTTTAAACTTTAAAATCAGGATAACAATTACAATGCTAGCTACAATAAAGAATAGTTGTGTAAAGCACACTAGATAATATGAGTGAAAAAACAAAAGAGAAAAAGTCATTTTATTATAGGAATTTAATCATTGTATACAAAAGTTAGTGTTAACAATTGATCATATCCATTAATTAAAAAGTTGTATGAAGACATTATTTCTAATTTCAGTTTCTTCATCTGTCCTCTCTGATACTTTTACAAACTCTAGAATTCATCATCTTTGTTCCTATGTCTAATAACTATCTTCATAAAAAGGAAAAAAATTGCAACTGTTTTATGTTCATGCTTGTATTTTTTTAGTCTCATTCTAGGCAAAATTTGGTGTATTTCCAATAACAAATTCAAAATAATGGAAGCATATGAAGAAACAAAACCCAAAGAAACATATAATTTGAGAAATAGAAAGAAGTCAAAGGTGTATACAGAAATGTACACCAGAAGTGTGTACATAATTTTTAAAACTGGGTTACTTTGAGCTGGAACCTGAATTGAAAGCCTTGTAATAGACTACCAAAAAAAGGAGGAAACCTGACAAGTTGCAAAATTTAAAATCCAGGAAACAAAATTTGCTCAGGAAAAATCATTGCTTCTCCCTTCTCTACCCACCCCCATTTCAATGACAGCATTTGGGTCTCAGAGAAATTTTTACTGAGGATCCTGATACAAAACAGTATGTGAAGCTGTCAACAATATCCCTCACATCAAATTTACTGCAAATTAGCAATTTTCATAAGGTCACTGAATTTAACCTGAGCATATGAGGCTAAGAATCTAGTCCAAGCACCCAGATTTCAGATTGGTTTACCCTCGGAGCAAAATTCAAATGGTGTAAACTAGTTTTAGACGTGTTTTCACCGGGGAAAAAAAACTTCTGGAATTCTACTCTTCAAAGTTTGATTTAGTAGATCTGGGTGGGCACCAGGAATTTGTGGGGGTTTTATAATTTTTATTTTAAAGGTGTGGGGTACACTTCAGGGTTAGGTATACAAACGTTGATTATGCAGGTACTCTTGTTGATGAGGTGTGTCCCACCCTCCCCTGGCAGTTTTCCTCAACTGCCAATCCTACCCCTCTTCCCCTGGCAGTTTCTCACTACTGCCAATTCCTTTCTTATAATATTAGGATAATTGTTCAGTGTCTGCTTATGAGTAAGAACAAGTGGGACTCTGTTATTTTTTTCTGTGGTAGATCACTGAGTATTACAGACTCTAAATTCATCCAAGTTGCTGTAAAATTCATGTTGTCATTCTTTATTGCTATGTAATTTTCCATCATGTATATGTACCTTATTTTTAAATCCAGTCTACTTCTGATGGGTAGTATGGTTGGTTCCATGTTTTTGCTATTGTAAACAGTGCTGTAATAAACATGCATGCACAGGTTTCTTTTTTGTAAAATAATTTGAGTACCTTCAGATATATTCCCAGGAGGGGGATTGCTGGGTTGCATGGGAGGTCAATTTTTAGATCTTTTAGTAACTGTCACACTGTTTTCCACAGAGGTTGTACTAGTTTACACTCTCACCAACAGTGTGGTAGTGTTCTCTTTTCCCTACATCCTCTCCAGCATTTGTTGTTTTTCAAGTTATTGGTGATGGCCATCCTAACTGGAGTTAGATTGTCTCTCGGTATATTTGCATTTCTTTGATTATCAGTAAGACTGAGCATTTTTCATGTATCTGTTGGCAACAAGTATGTCATCTTTTTAGAAATGTCTATTCATATCTTTTGGCCACTTTTTAATAGGGCTGCTTGTTTTTTTTCTTTTTGGCAAGTTTGAGTACCTTGTAGATTCTAAATGTTAGGCCTTTGTCTGATACACAGGTAGAATTTGTGGTTTTTAACAGTTCTCTGGAGAAGGCTTATGTACCTCACCAGCTGAGAGCCACAGCTTTAGAAAAATGAATGGATTGTGTATCTTTTAAAAAAAAAATCCCTGGAAAATACTACCTTACAAAATTCTTGCTATTTATTAGCCCAATGTCTTCTGCAACTAACTACAAAATTTTTAAGAGAGCTCTTTAGAATCACAAGGAACACACAAGGTAAATAAATTTGGAGAAAACATGAGAGAATTAAAATTTAAAAGATGGTAGAATAGACAGGAAAATATTGTCTTGAAAAAAGTTATTTGTTTGGACTTCTGTTATGTAACTCAATGTTGTGGATGAAAAAAGGAGGTCAAACAATTCAGGTATTCAAATAAAAGTTAGCTTCATGAAAAAAAAAATCTGACTAGGTACTTGAATACTCTCTTGGTATTTGGGAGAGAAGGAGAACAAAGGGTTTACTTTGAGCAGAAGTCCCCTCCTGGGGTCAGTCAAAGACTTGTCTAGAAAAAAGCACTTATCCAAAATGGTGGTCTTGTGGGTCCTCAGCATTTTCCCTAAAAGACAGGACAGAGACCATTTATGGCTCTTTGGCATCCAGCACAGTATTTAATCCTCAGTTCTCATTCCACCTCAGAGGTCATTTATCTGCAAAATTCTGGTGGAACTGACTTGGAGCCTTGGCAGAATACAGAGGCTTTACTCTTTCTCCAAGAATCTCTTGGGCTATCTTTTCTTCTCTCTCCCTTTTATGCAGTTTTTCTCCAGTCATCCCAAGTCTAAAAGAATGAGCAGAATCCTAGTGGCAGAAGGAAAGAAAATATTAGAGAACAATGGAGATGCTGCCTGACATGGGAAAGGTCCTTTTATTTCTCCGTATGTTCTTTTTCAATGATCTATAAATCCTTAACTCTGGCAATCTGTAATATTTAAAATATTACATTTAAAATATATATAATATATATTAAATATACATATGTATAGAAAGAGAGAGAGAGAGAATATTTTGTAACTAAACTTTTCACTTGCTCATGAGTTAACTTTAAAATTTCCATGAGTTCAGAAAGTGATAAAATTTCTAGTTGGGCATATATTTTCCCGTAACAATTTAATAGGTCAAGACTAGAATAAGTTTTGTAGCTTATTTTCATGTCTAATCCTATATTATTTTCCAAATCATTAGCAAACATCATCTCATCAATTCTAGTAATTCTTCCCTTTCCACCTTTTTTATGTATCTTTTTTCTATGTTTAATTACACATGCAGATGTGGGAATAACAGTTCCAGCGATAAATATCCACTCTATCCACTGGCAGATAATGATATTTCTTTTTAAGTTATGATAAATAAAGAAGAAGTTAAATGTGCACAGATAGTGTATCAAAATAATGAAATGCTTTCTGATACCCATTTCTTATTTGTGCATGATGATTTAGCAAATGCAAAATCCTGGCTTCAGGCTCCAACATGTTCACAAAAGATACGTGCTTAAAAATGGTGCAGCAGCCGGGCTTGGTGGCTCAGCCTGTAATCCCCTGCCTTTGGGAGGCTGAGGTGAGTGGATTGCCTGAGCCTGCGAGTTCGAGACCCGCCTGG
>NW_007257064.1:147835-242700 GCF_000164805.1 Carlito syrichta | reverse complement strand
ATAAATCAAAAAAATCAGCCAGGCGTGGTAGTACATGCCTGTAATTCCGGCTACTTGGAAGACTGAGGCGGAAGGATCGCCGGAGCCCAGCAGGTCAAGGCTGCGGTCGCCGGGAGCGGCCACTGCACTCCAGTCTGGGTGACAGAGTGAGACTCCAACTCAAAAAAAAAAAATGCTGCAGCAGTTCACCAGGGCTGTGATAGGTGTATGGTTGAACCTACACAGGTTCACACATTTCATATGTAGGTCCATGCTTGAGCCAGAACTGTGAAGGGTGGTTCTCTTCCCTTGCTTATTCTCCTTGGACCCCAAAGATTTGCAGGCTGTCTTATCTCCAGGAAGACCATGGTCCCATCAACTGTTGGGTATTTGAGTCTTCACGCTCACCTCTTAAATTCTGGCTTGAGATACCCTTATCCTATTTCTATGTCTCCTTCTAAAACATGATATTGATATTGAAAAAAAAAAAGGAGCTTCAAATATATCCACTACATTCTTCAAATTATGTGCACTCTCACTGAGTCAATATATATGAAGGCCTCCTACAAGATTCATTTTTAACATTTAAATTAGGGCATATGTTTCTGTCTGGCTACAGTCTACATAAAAGCACCGAGTGATATGTCTGGTGTCTGCATATCAGGGGGGAGAGGAATTTTGGAAAACAGAAAGATGATCTCAAAAGACCAGAAACAATATCACAGCAGAGCCTATATTTCTACTGCATCAGAAGGGGAGATTGGCCACAAGGAACATTTGATGTAACAGCCATATAGATAAAATGCTTACAGAAAATTTCATCTAACTGCAAGGTACTGCATTTATACCATTATTGAGCATTGTGGAATGTGTTTTCTCTCTCCCTAAATGCATCTTAATAAGCCATTACAGGTCTATTTTTGGTCTCGGTTGTCCTTTCCAATAGACCATCTGTTAGAAAGACAGTCTAGGAAGTGCACGTTTGCAGACTATATTTGAGTAGCTTTGTCTCAGACAAGACAAGTGACCTTGAGACATTTAGTTTTCTGGTGGATTTTCCACTTTGCAGTACAGCTCGAAAAATGACTGTAAGGATTGGTGTCAGGGGGAAAAAAACTGGTAGTCAAAACATCTTTGTGGAAAAGAAGTAGATTAAAAGAGTATGTAAGGGAAAGTCCCATCAGGAAAAAAAAAATGGAACCAAAAGGAAGAAAGCCCAAGTGCATCTTTGAATGCAAGGGACAACAACAGCAAGATGGGTATGGAAGATGCAAGTTTTTGTAGGAACACCGTACAACAATTCGATTCATTAAAATTATTTTGCTCTGAATGTTTCAGATGTTTTATGCTGAGTATTACATTCGAGGGAGAAAAAAAATTGTAGATCTATCTAATTAGTTATAGTGAGTGCAATCGTATAAACGGGGCCGTTGAAGTATAGATGGAAGGTTATAAAGGGAAAGAAAGGGAGCAATTTATTTTACTGGGAGATAGTTTTAGGTGGGCTAGAAAATGTCAGAAAGGATCCATGAAGAAGTGGGTATGTCTAAGGAATTGTAAGTGAAATTTTGAGAGATAAAAACGTGAAGGCAATGACAAGACATCCAAAAAAAGGAAGAAGAAAGAAAGAAAACAGGGATGCCACTGACATTCTGTGGATAGAGACTAGAGATGCTGATAAACTTTCCACTGTGCGTAGGACAGTCTCACAGAACAAGAAATGATCCAGAACAAAAAATGTTGAGGTTTAAAAAGCTTTGCTGTAGATTATGGCTTCTAAACTAAGGGTACCACTAGTATGTTCTGAATGAAAGATTTTAAAGATTATTCTGGCTACTGTGTGGTACACTGAGTGAAGATGACCAACTAAGAGAAGACAATTAGAAACAACAGAGTACTTTAAGTGATAGGGAATAGTGGTTTGAACTCTGACAATGACAATGAAGATAGAGAAAAGTGGATACACTCAGGATATGTCCTGAAGTCTATAAACAGTGTTTGGCAATGACTTTGAAGAGGGGAACGAGGAAAGGGTGTGTGGATTTGTAAAGCAACTAAGTGAATGGAGAAAATGGGAGAAGTTTGGAGACATATAAGGGAATGAAAATTAATTCACTTGGAATATTTTAAGTTTGAAATTCCTTTTAGATAGATGAGATAGAGATTTCAAGTGTCAGCTATATGAGTCAGGAGTTCAGGAAAGAGGTATGGGATGGAGATACAAATTGGCGTGTCATAGACAAAGATAATATTTAAAGGTATGAAAATGAGTGATACCACACAAGAAAGTGCGAAGCATGAGAAGAGACCCCAAATTGTAGCCATACAAAAATACTAATATTAGGCATCAGGACAGATAACAAACAAAGGAGACAGAAGAATTGCTGCTGGAGGAGAAGGTGTAAATACAGGAGACGGTGACTTTATAGAGGCCAAGAGTAGTTATCATTTCAAGGAAGAAGTGGCCAGCTATTCCAAATGCTACTGGAAGCTAAGGAATGCTAGGGCTGAGAAGAATTCATTGATTCTGGAAAAGTAGTGGCAATTGACTGTAGATAGATAGATAGATGATAGATGGACATATAGATATAGATAAATAGATGATAGGTATATATGTAGATATCAATAGAGATAGATAGATGTATAGATAGAGATCAGAGTGGGTTGAAGAGCAAGTAGAAAGTGTCAGTGTTGAATATTACTTGAGCCCTGTGATCCTAGTAAACTGCAAAAGTTAAGAAATCCCCCCATCCTCTGTGTTCCAGAAAGTGACTTCCTGCAAAGATCCACCTTTTTCATACAAGAAAAGCCAACACAGTTTGATAAGAGTTTCCTTTGTGTGTTTGTCTATATTTGCCTTGGTTGCCTGTGCTTTTGAGCATGTATCCAAAAATCATTGCCCAGACCAACGTCATGGAGTTTTCCCCCTATGTCTTCTTCAAACTACTGCATAGCAAAGGAAAAAATCAACAGAGTGGAGAGACAACCTACAAAAGGGGAGAACATATCCGTGATCTGTACATCTGTTAAGAGGTTAATATTTAAAATATTTAAGGAACTTAAGCAGCCCAACAGAGAGAAAATGAATAACTCAATTTAAAAATGAACAAAATAAACAGACATTTCTCAAAAGAAGACATACATTGGCCAACAGGAATACGGATAAAAGTTCAACATTGCTAATTAGTATGAAAATGCAAATCAAAACCATAATGAGATATCCTCTCACAACTGCTAGATGACTATTATCAAAAAATAAGCGTTGGACAGAATGTGGAGAAAAGAGAACACTTACACACTATTGAAGGTTATATAAGTTAGTACAGACATTATGGAAGTCAGTCTGGAGGTTCCTCAAAATATTAAAAATAGACATAGATACCATGTGATCCTGCAATTTCACTACTGAGTACATATGCAAAGGATGTGTATGTCCAAGAGATATCTGCACTCTCATGTTCACTTCAGCACTATCCACAATATCCAACATAAGAGATCAACCTAAATATCCATCAATGGATGAATGGATAAAGAAAATGTGGAATGTACATACAATGAAATACTATTTAGCCATAAAAGGAATGAAGTCCTGTCATTTATGACAACATAGATGAAACTGGAGGATATTATGTCAAATGAAATAAACCAGGTACAAAAAGACAAATACCCCATGATCTCACTCATTTGTATGTAAGAAAGTTGATCTCTTAGAAGTGGAGAATACAACAGTGACTACCAGAAGTGGTTCGGGAGGAAGGGGGAAATGAGAGGTTATTGGTCAAAAGATATATAGCTATAGTCAGACAGGAGGAATAATTTCAAAAGTTCCCTTGTACAGTTTGGTGACATTATATGGCCATATAATGTACTGTACATGACAATTACATTGACATTGACATTGACGTTGCACAACAGTATAATGTATTTGATGAAAAATAGAGTGGATGCTAAGTATTTTTACCACAAAACTTTATAACTATGTAAGGTAACACATTTGTTAATTAGCTGGATTAACCCTTCAATAATGTGTGTGTGTGTGTATTTCAAAACATCATGCTGTATATCATAAATATATAATATTTTATCTGTCAATTTTTTTAATTTTAAAAACTAATTTTAAAACCCTGTTGTCTTAAATACAGTGTGTAAACCCTTACTGCATACAGCTTTGAATAAATCAACTATAAAAATTTGTTCAAACTAGGAAAATTTGAACACGTTAAATGATATTAAGTAATTATCATTAATTTCGTTCTGCATGATATGTGGACTATTACTCTTTATAGATACATACTGTAGAATTAGCTGGTGAAATGACATCGTAATCTAAAATGTGTTGAAAGCAAATCCCAGTAATCCTTCCCAAGGGGTAAGATACTATAGTCTCCCCATATCCAAGAGGGATGTGTTTCAAGAACCCCGAGTGGATACCTGAAAGCACAGATAGCACTGCACCCTCTTTAGAGAGACATCCTGTGACATACTTGAGGGATTCATTTCAGAAACCCCAGTATACAAAAATCTGTGCTTACTCAAGTATTGTAGCGGTCCCTGCTATACCTACCTACGGGAAAAGTCAGTCTTCCATATACTCAGGCTTTGAGTCAGAGAATACTGTATTTTCAACCCATGTTTTGTTTTTGTTTTGTTTTTTAATCTGCTTATAATTGGAGGACCCACACAGTTCAAACATGCGTTGTTCAAGGGTCAACTATACTATGTTTTCTTTATCTGATAACCCAGATGGTGATGAAGCAACTCACAGGCAGGGAGAACAGACAGCATGGGATACACAGGCCAACAGAATGATCCGTGTCCGGGTGAGACAGAGCAGGATGTCAAGAGACTTCATCATGCTACTCAGAATGACACACAATTTAAAATGTGTACATCGTTCTTTTTTTTTCTTTTCTTTTCTTTTTATTTTAAAGATGTGAAGTACAATTCAGGGTTAGGTATACAAATGTTCATTATGCACATAGCCTTGTTGATGAGGTGTGACACCCTCCTTCCCCAGGCAGATTTCCACTACTGCCAATGTGGCACATATACATGATGGAATATTAGGCAGCTATAAAGAAGAACAAAATCATGAACTTCACAGCAACCTGGATGGACTTAGAGTTTCTAATACTGAGTGATCCTTCACAGAAACAAAGAAGAGTACCACATGTTCTCACTCATAAACGGACCTTAAGCGATTATCGTAATACTGTAAGAAAAGGATTGGCAGTAGCAGAAAACTGCCAGGAGGGGAGCGGGGAAGCAGGATGGGCATTTTTGGAATTTTTCATTTAAGATTGTTGGACCAAGAGCACACAGGAAACAAACAGCGGAAAAGCAAAGCCTTGGATGAGGTGGTGTTACTGTCTAGGAAAAAATCTGGCAAAGGTTGAATCACTGAAGCTGGGTGATGGCTATATCACTATTTTTGTGTGCTGTGTATGTTTGAAACTGTTCACAATGAATTGTTTTAAAATAAAATAAAAGACTCACAGATGTCTCCCTTGTTTATCTATTGATGTAGCCAGACAAAGCTCCTCTAAATTCTCATTCTTTGCCTCATAAATAATTAGCTGAAAACTGCTTATCTTCACGGATCCATCAGAACAAAACACGTCAACCACATTTTGACTGAGATTCTCTCCTTCCCCTGGCTCTCTGGCCTTTGGTCCAACCTTGGTCTGGACCAATATACAGCCCCTCCTTAAGGGCCACTCTGGGAAAACAGGCCGGCCTCGGGATCATCTTACCAGGCTACACTTTCATCCCACTTCCCCACACCTGGTTTATCCCAGCCTTGTGTACTCCTCTCTATAAAAGAAAAATTAAACCGGGCTCGGTGGCTCAGCCTGTAATCCTGCGCCTTTGAGAGGCTAAGGTGAGTGGATTGCCTGAGCCCGAAGGTTCGAGACCCGCCTGGGCAGTGAGACCTCATCTCTACAATAAAATCAAAAAATCAACTGGGCGTGGTAGCGCGTGCCTGTAATTCTGGCTACTCGGAAGGCTGAGGCGGAAGGATCTCCAGAGCCCAGCAGGCGAGGCTGCAGTGGCCAGGAGCGGCCACTGCACTCCAGTCTGGGCAACCGAGTGAGACTCCAACCCGAAAAGAAAAAGAAAAATTATTTTTGCCTAATCCTTGAGATGCTTGAGAGTCTTATGACCACAGATTTTCCCTATTGCAATAATTTCTCTAGCCCTGTTGCAGTAATGCTTCCAAATAAAGTCTCTTCTCACTTAGCTTAGATTTGTTTCTTATTTGATAAGATGAGAAAATACAGAGGTCATTTAGATAACTCCCTCAACTCCCCCCCCCCCCCTTTTGTGTGTGTGTGTGAAGCAGCATTTGAATGAAGATGCAACCTTGGAAGAATCTGGGTTGAAGAAGTACTAAATTGAGCAGAAAACCGGCAGGGAGGTAGAAGCACTGCACAGATTGGAGGAAACAAGAGAAGCCCGTTCCCATGACTGCACACTCCTTTTGGGGTTGGTGAGCAGAGGCAAGAGTTGGTTGTGGAACAGATGTGGGCTAAGACTTTGGTTCTGTCTTACTGCTATAACTCAGCAGCATTGGAAAAGAATGATGGTATCTTACAGAACGCCAACCAGGAGTTTGCCCAATCATAGTAGCCAGGAAGAACAGGAAAAGGGGACACTACACCAGGCTGAAACTGTCCTTGGCTCAGTGACATCTGGAAATCTAGCCAGAGAGACGACCAGGGGTAGAGGATTAGCCCACAGAGAGGCAACCTCACCAGACACAGGCAAGACAGAGTGTGGAGAACAAATCCCTACTGGGATGGCCATACCATGGGGCTTCTGTTTATGACGTTAAAGAATTCAAGCCATTTGGTGGCCTGTAGGAAAAACTAATGAAAACATATATGCATTATTTATCAGCAAGTCCCAGACCTGCATAGACTTAAAATCAATTAAAAGCGAACCAAAAGAAATAGACACATGCACACTGGGACATCCTAAGGCCTGGCTGCATCGCTGCCCTTGAGTTATATAAGCATCCTGCCACCTCATAAGCTTCTTTAAAAGTTTACTGCTAGGAGCATGCCTCATCAAGAAGGGTACTTTTAGGGTACAGATAGGGTGAGGATGGATGGATGGAGAGGGTGCAGCACCACTGGAACCGGTGAGCTGGAGGTGTGCGCTGGCAACCCTGAGATCCGAGTAATGCAAAGAATTGCAAACACAAGGAGGTGAAAGAAGAAAAGATGTATTTAAGAAAAGTTAACTCCCCACAGACAGGAAGCAGGCCTACACTCTAGATGAGTATGGCCCTGTAGCACCCTGCCTGAGCCCAGGCTTAAATCCTTTCCCCTGGAGATGCTACAATCAGGTAGATGTGACTGCCATGACTTCCTTGTTGACTACCTGCAAATGTCCTGGAGACCCTGTGACACAGAGACCCATTAATGTCTGTCCATACTATCATATCCCCTAGAGAAGGACATGACAAGGATTCCAGTGCTCCTGCACCTTCCCGAATGACATTTCTTAGAGCTAATGGAGGGTGCACTTTCCCTTATCTCCTATGCATTCCCAGCGGGCAGCTTCGTGGGGGATCCTTGACTTCCCTGTAGATAGCGTCCAATCTACTGGAAGATCGAATTCGCAGCTGCTTCCCCTCTGAGCAGTCACAAATTCTGCGATCTGTATAACTTTTGTAATTACAAGTTTCGTGACTTCTACAATCCTTTCCCAATGCATGATGCCTTAGGCCTTGTAAATTCCCTTTACCCTAGGCAAGCTTGATTGCCACTATGAGATATCTCTGGCATCAGGAAGTCTGTGTTTCTGAAAAGACGAAGTCGGCAAAGTTAATTTTTATCTAAAGTATGCATTTTTCCAAAACATAACTTCTACAAAACAATATTTCTACATTGTGTCAGGGTTTAAGAACAAGATGAAAAATGGCTTCCCACTCTCAGTCTGTCCTTTTAGGTACCTGATCTCAAACCAGGCGAAGTGGGGACCAAAGTGAGGCCCAAACTTTCCCTGCACAATGACCATTTGCACGCCTAACTCTGAATTGTACCTCATATCTTTAAAATAAATTTTTTAAAAAGTTTACTGCTGCATGCTCACATTGGATTCTATTAGTGACAACCAAGAGTCCTAAATCGTGCATAATTACAGCAGTTGAAAACCACGTAGGCTCTGAACAATATTGTCTTGGCATTCTTAAAGCCAAATATGCCAGAACTATGAGAAGAAATGGACAAAAACGTAATTGTAGTAAGAACTTCAATCCTTGTTGTTCCACATTTGACTGATGAAGCAGAGCAAATACATAAAGATATATGTTCTGGATACAAAAAAAGTAAGGTTAAATTTGGAAGATATATCACACTCTATTCTACGCAAGTCACTTTTCCATTCGATTTGTTCTTGAGAGACGATTATACATTTAAAATGTTCTAAGAAAAAGGCTTTCTAAGGGTCATAAATAAAGGCCCAGCCTAGTGGAAGAAATAGCCTTTGAACTTGCAACAAATAAACATTCAATTATAAATTGTATTAACTCTGTAAAGGGACAATATGGAGTGCAAGGCAAGTGAATACGGAGAGAAAGGGACGAATTTCCTTCAGATTTTATGACTGAGAAGGGCTCTCAGGAGACAGAGGCCTGGCAGGAAAAGGATCCAGCCAGACAATCACAGAAGAGGCCTTCCACACGGGGTATATCGTGTGCCATGGGTCTAAGATGGGAAAATGACTTGGTATCAAAAAGGAAACTGTCATCTCTGTGGTTATATCATGGTAAAGCAAGGAAAAAAGGGGGGGGCTGTCATCAGTGGAGTGGAAAAAGAGAGCCCAACCTTACCATGCGCTCAGGTCTTGATGCTATCCTGAGAACAGAAGCAAATGGAGAGCGTTCAGCATGTCAATGGGAGGAATGCAAGCTGATTAACTTATTGATGTCACCTGCCTGACAGGTGGAGCATGGATATGAAAGGAGCTGAGAGGTGGGGGAGCAAGTCTGGTGGCTGCTTAAAGGAGGCAGCGGCAGGAGAGGTGGAAACAGACTGAATGAAATAATATTTTGTGTAGATTTCGTAGAGTTTGGTAATAAATTGGATCTGTGTGGTCTTGGGAAGGAAACAGTTGCAAATATTTTTGAGATAGATATGCATTTTATTAAAGACTTTGTGGAGCAAAGTGATTACAAAAATGTATCATATATTCAGTCACTAAGGAAAACACGATAAACCTACCTGATCAGAAATGCACAGGTCACAGTCTCTGACTACAGTTCAATAAAATAAAAGCTAAACTAAATGACCACATGGATATTAAAAGAAAAAGTCATAATAAAACAAAAATCTTTACTGTCTTAAGTAACAACTCTCAAGTTGGTGAAGATATCAACACTGAAATTACAGACATTAGGCATGAAAAGCTCTATAGATCAATTCAAATGAGACATATGTAAAATTTCTGTCCCCAAACAATATTATAGATATAAATTATTTTATTAATAAATCAAAAACAAGGAAAATGAATTACTCCTCAGACTCAAATTAGAAAAAGGACAAAGACATAATTTTAAAGAAAACCAAAGAGAGGAATTAATAAGAATATAAACAGAAATAAAAATATAAAACCCAGAAAAAAGTAGACTAGATAGATAAATGAAGTGACTGGTTCTTTGAAAACAAAATCTCCCCAAATAGACAGATTCTGTAATGTCAAATCAAATGCAATAAAGATAAATACTAAAACTTACAATAAGAAATAATAGGTTTCCCACTCTGATAGGCCCCATTATCTGAAGGCAGACAGTTAACAGAGAATAACCTTTGAATTATACAGAATTCTGTTTCATATACTGCCAGGTGGTCCACATTGGCCATCCTTAGCATTGATTTTAGGCAAAGAGACCTCAGTTAGATTTTCAGAGATATCTTAGACAGTGCTTCTGGGGATTTAAGAGGAACAAAGCGCATTATTTATTGTTCCACATCTTATCTTTTGAAATGAAGATGGAGTGAAAGGACAGGGTGCGCTATGGACTGCTTATCTGTATACCCCCAAAATTCATATATTTAAATCCTATCCTCAATAGTATGGTATTAGTAGATGGGGCCTTCAGGAGATAATTAGGTCATGAAGGCGTAGTCTGATGATGAGATTAGTGTCGTTATAAGAGGAAGAAATTTAGCCCACTCTCTTTCCACCAGTGATGATACAACTTCTCCAGAGGGCCCTTACTGGAACCCAACCATGCTGGCTCTCTGATCTCATACTGCCAACCTCTAGAACTATGGAAATAAATTTATGTTGTTTATAAGTTACTCAGCCTCTGATACTTTGTTATAGCAGCCTGAGCTGTGATAAGCATCACCTCCATCCCCATGATTATCAGAGCTCACACTTATTGATCCTCACTGATCACTTACCTTGTGTGGGATACATTAAGGGATCTACAAGTATCATCTCATTCAGTCTTCACAATGACACTACGACATGGATCCTATTTTTCCACTTCACAAATGACATTTTTGTGTCATACAGGATAAAAGAAATCAGGAATAAATACTGAAGTAAACTGCTTTTGAAAGGTATCATCATAAGTAGAGATAATGTCAATTCACCCTTAAATTAATGCACAGGTTTAATAAAGTTCCGGCCAAAGTCCTAATGGAATCTTTTAACTTATCATAGTAAATTTACATTTTACCTGGAAAAATAATGAATGAATACAGCCAATAATATTTTTTTAAATAACTAAAGGAATTTTTCTCTAACCAATATTAAACCAAGTCTGAGAGCTACTAAAAAGCTAACCCAGAAAAACGAGTTGGACAATGAGTAGGACAAATGAGTTGCTAGTGGACAACAAAGGAGCTATTTCAAATCAGTGTGGAAATAGTGACTTATTGAAGAAATGGTTCTGGGACAGTTAGCTTTATGTTCTAGAAGACACACAGAAGCATGGATGACTGATCAAATGAATAAATAGATCAACATATCCTATTGCCTATCTTTGGACTGATTAGCTAGGGGGAAATGGAGCATTTTCTAAAACACGGCCTGGCAAAATGAAACTTTTCCAGATGCAGTTATTCCTGTTCATATGTTTTTCCATTCTGATTCAAAGAAAAAAAGCAGACATCTCAAATTTTTATAACACATTTTTATTTTTATTTTTTTGAGTTGGAGTCTCACTCTGTCACCCAGACTGGAGTGCAGTGGCCGCTCCCGGCCACCGCAGCCTCGACCTGCCGGGCTCCAGCGATCCTTCAGCCTCAGCCTTCCAAGTAGCCGGAATTACAGGCATGCGCTACCATGCCTGGCTGATTTTTTGATTTATTGTAGAGATGAGGTCTCGCTGCCCAGGCAGATCTCGAACCCGCAGGCTCAGGCAATCCACTCACCTCAGCCTCCCAAAGGCGCGGGATTACAGGCTGAGCCACTGAGCCTGGCTTATAACACATTTTTACCTCATCCCCTTCCCTTTCCCAAATAAGGACTGGAAGTTTATGGACTATCTACTGACTGTTTGGCTCAACTGAAAATATGCCAAGAACATAAATGAAAACAATAGAGAGTAACAGAAGACAGAATTATCAGGAACGAATTCAAGAGACGACACACCTGCGCGAGGGACGGACTAGCAAAGACACCGTTATGTAGCAGAAGAACTGGGAATGCGTAGGACTTTTATGTGCAAAGGAGAAAGAGAAGAGGGAGAGTGCTCAAGAGGAAAGAGAAAGGAGGGAAGAGATGGATGAGGGCAGAGAAGCAGAGGGTGGATCTGAGAGACTGGAGCAGAGGGCATGCCTGGGGAAGAAGCAGAGAATGGTGAGATCCTATCTGAAGGCAAAAGAGAGACTGACAGTGAGTCAGAGGTTAGATATGAGAGGAGCCACCAAAGGTTTGGAAGCAGTGAGTGACCCAGAAAGACAGTGGCATTAAAGACGGATGTCCCTGGCATGAGGATCGAGAAGGACAGGCAGAAAATCAAATCCAGAGGCCTGTCATGAAGGCTGATGCTGTCATCCAGGTGTGAAGTGACAGAAATAAATCAAAAACCTGACAGTGGTGGCAAAATGGGGGAGGCGCTTTGAAGCAGCCATCACCAGTACAGACTGGCATTATGTCACAATTACTTCAAACACCAGGAGTGGCATCAAATGTGGGATCTAGGTTAGTGCCCAGTAAATAGACAGTCTCCCTCCATCACAGTGTCTCAGACCAGCTTGGCCTCAAAGAGAAAAAAAAAAGCATTGATCCCAAAAGCCTTCTCTCACCTGCACCACAGAGTCACCGTTTTAGCCAGGGGACTCTCTGTGTCTCAGAAGAACCTGTTTTACACGTGTCCTGTATTCCCAAGAAAATTGAAAGTCTTAAGATGTTATCTTTTGTCCATCGCATTAGGAAGCTACTTAGAAAAAATAGAAATAAATTAGACCTGAATTCTCATGCTGGCTCTAACACTGAATACCTGTGAGCCAGTAATTTTTCTGAGTCCCAGTTTCTTTGCCTGTAAAAAGGGGTGCTGTTTCAACTTTCAGGGTTACTGTGAAATATCCTGCCAAATTAGTGTCAAATATGGTACATATAAGTTAATGAATCAAAAGGTGTATTATTACATTTATAAGCATGAGACTTTTTAAGATTAAGTCCATGTTCTCCAAGCAGTAACGTTTTCCTTCTCCCAAAAACTCATTTATAACAACAATCCTTTTGACAACAACGCACAGACAATGGGTTTCTGTTACCTTTATTGTAGTAGACAGAATTAAAGTTCTCTCCTTTTATTAAATAAACTCCTTCTCTCCAAGACTGGCACTGCCAAGTACAACCGCTCTCCAGGACACTTTGATGAAATAGTTTGCTGTAATTAGTTTTCCCAGAGGAAAAATGAATTTAAAAATCTCATCAGGTGTGAGGACTCTGCAGCTTTTCCAGCTGATTGAAATTCCATTATTTATTTTGTACATCTGGATGGTAAATGGAAGCATCTCTAGCATTGGTTTTTTCCAAGCTGTCTCCAAACAGGTTTAATAAGAGGATTAGGAGTTTAAATAGGTTTCCAACTGTTAAAAGTGGTTTCTCATTTTTCATGTTGACATTTTCAAAGCCAATTTGTCTTCTTGATCTTCTGGCTCGCCAGTCCCTCCAGAATGGAAGTCTACCTCCAGTAGGAGGAAGTAGAGACTATATTCCGTGTCCCTTTGTGAAGAGACCCTGTGCTCTCCAGTACATTGTCCCATTGGGCATTTATTAACTGCCTACTACATGCACAGAACTGTGATCAGCTCTGATGAGAATTCAAAGATGTGTGCTGTCATTTGGTGGGGATGTGGAGAAAACAGAGTTCAATGTGAAATATTGAGCTTCATGATAAAAAAAAAAGTAAGAGCAACCAGAATGTTTTATGTATATGATATCGCAGAAGAGATAAGAATGTAGGAGTGATACAGAGGACAAAAAAGAATTGTCAAGATATAGGAAAGTGGTTCTCAACACTAGTTACCCACTGGAATCATCCAGAAGGCTCTTAAAACTCCCAGTACCCAAGTCATACCCCAAATCAATAAAAACAGAATCTCTCATTGGGACTTGATCATAAATATATATATATTTTTTTTTTTTTTTGAGTCTCCCAAGTTGATTTCAATGGATAGGTAACATTAAGGACCTCTAATATCAAGAAAAGATGAAAGCTTCTCCAGAGGTCAGGAGCATTGCCATCAAGTGAAACAATGGTGTAGTGAAGGAAGGTGGGTGGGAAGTAATCCTGAATTCTGAGTACTGAGTGCATCTTATCATTCTGACAGTGAAAACATATTCCTTATGGACTAATAGTTGCAGTGGGTTTCACCGGATGAATAGTCCTGCAGGGAATCCGTAGAATCTCGTGGTTATGTGTTAAAGTTGATGCCAGGTTAAGTTGCCAGATTAAGAGCTGGCCATGTAACTACAGAAATTAATCTGACAGGGAGCTCACTCTGCATAAAATCACCTGAAACAAATGTACAAAAGGAAGCTTACATCAGTCAAATATGTGTTTGGGAGAAACAGACAAGGGATAATATAGGCGTTGTCAGGTTTGCTGGACATTCCACTATAGGGTGTGAGTAGCACACCACAGCAAGGAAAGAAGATGCCCCTTATGCCATATTAATTTATCTGTCCATCTATGACTTCTACCCTCACTTTCCTACTCCCTAAAATTCCACCACTAGAAATAGCCTTCTACTCACAGGAAAAGCATTGGTTGTTACAACTGGAAAAAAATCGGTAATACCTGATAAAGTTAAAGGTATATATACTATGATTTTGCAGTTCCACTTATCAAAAAATACAGTAATTGCATCTAGATATACAGTTTATGGAAAAGTAAAATAAAATAAAATGTCTATAAAAATTTTGAATAGAAAAGCAAGTTGCCAAATAATGCAGAGAGTATATATTTTGTGTATATTGAGAATTGATTAAATAATACTAGGCTATACATGCCACAATAGATGTTTGAGCAAAAAATAACAAAGGAAATAAGAGAGGAAAAATGTTATAGATGAGGCGACATTTGAGCTAAGTCATGTAAGGAGTTTGTCAGACAAAAACTGGAAACAGCAGGTTGAATGGTAAGCACAACATGTTCAAAGATTCAGAATTCTGAAAATTAAAAAGGTTCAGTACGCTTAAGGAATGAAGAGGAGTTCAACGTGCAAGTTAAAAAACGAGTGGGAGAGGGAGAAAAACTGAATATGAGGCCTGAGTGCAGGTCCAGACCAATGGAGAACCTCAGTGATGCTGCTTCTCAAGGCAACCGGGAGCCATTGTGGGTTTGTGAAGTAGTGAGTTGCATCAACTGTCCTGTGTTCTGGAGAATTAAAGGTGGATTGGAGAATTAAAGGTGGCTTGGAAACATAAAAGACTGGATATGGAAACAAAGTAGTCAGATTGTGAGCTTGTAGAACACCCGTTACAAAATCTCTACAGGGAAGGTCTTGAAAGCCTTGGAAACCATCTAAACTGGCAATGAGTTCCACTCTTTCCAATGCATTTCCATGTGCCAAATCTATGCTGCAGTCAAAGTCCTCTTGCAGTTATCTTAGCGGGGACAGAATACATGGCTGAAATTCATGAGAAGACAGTTTTTTCACCTGTGTGCCCTCTCCTAAACCATTTTCCACTCTTCTCTTCCCTCCTCCGTATGAGCTGACCTTCAGAGTCTGTGACCACCTGGATTTCCTTTCTTTCTTGCTTTCGCTTGACTTTTGACTATAAGAGGCCCAGTCAGGAAATCAGAGAGTGAAAAGAGAGAAGCTGGGTATTTATTCTTCTGACTCCCTCTCGGAAGGGCTGGACAGCAGTTGCATTCCCCTTCTGAAATCTGCTACAGCTCTCATCAGATTCCAAGAGTCGCTCCTTTCCCATTGTTCTAAATGTAACCAGGATTTATTTTAATTAGGTGAGCTAAGACACGAAGACACAGAAATAATTGTCATGAAGGAAGAAATTTATACTCACAGATCCCTAGAAATAGGAGGCACAGTGTGCTGCAAAGGGTCACGTAGGAAAGCCCCAGGATTGGTCAGGAGACCGAAGAGGATGAGTAGAGAACATGGCCCAGAGTCTTTATTGCCTTTTTGCTTTTTTAAAAAAAAATAGTCGTGGGGTTCAAGTGAACATATGCTAGCTACATAAACAGGCTGTGTGCAGGTGAAGTTTGGGCTTCTAACCGGCTCTCACTCCCCCAGTCGTGGACCAGGTACCCATGGTGCTGTCAAGTGCCCCCTCCCTCCCTTAGTGGTGCCTAGCATTTAATGATGGCTAGCGATTAACGATCCCACTCTTGTGTTCATGTGACTAGTGTTTCAGGGCCCGTTAATAAATGAGAACATGTGGTATTTAGTTATTTTTTTCTGTGAGAGTCCGCTTAGTATGCTGGTCTCCAGCTGCATTCAAGTTGCCACAGAGGCCATGATTTTGTTCTTCTTTATGGCTGTGTAATATTCCATCATGTCTATGTACCACATTTTCTTTACCCAGTCCATTTTCAGTGGGCAACAGGGTTTTTGCTGTTGTGAATACTGTGGGCAGGTATCTTCTGGGAGATGTTTCCAAGAAAAGAATTGCTGGATTGTATGGAAGTTCAAGTTTTTGTTTTTTTAGAGATCACCACACTGCTTTGCAGGGAGGTTGAACTAGCTTAAAATCCTACCAACAGTGTAGAAGCATTCCCTTTTCTCTGCAGCTGCACCAGCACCTGTTTTTTTTGTTGTTGTTGTTTTCTTTTAACTTATTACTGGAGTTAGATGGTATCTCATTGTAGTTTTGATTTACATTTCTCTGATGACTAGTGAGACTGAACACTTTTCTCATGTGTCTGCTGGCGACTTGGAAGTCTTCTTTTGAGAAGTGTCTATTCATGTCCTTTGCCCACTTTTTAATGGGTTTATTTGGTTTTTGCTTTTCGTTTTTGTTTTTTCTTTTCACTTTGTTTGAGTTTCTTGTAGATCTTGGATGTTAGACCTTTGTTAGATGCATAACTTGCAAATATTTTTTTCTCATTCCGTAGGTTGTCTCTTTACTCAACAATAAGAGTCATCTATGATAAGACCGCAGCCAATATTTTGCTTAATGGGTAGACTAGAAACATTCTCCCTAAGAACGATAACAAGACAAGAATGCCCACTCTAATCCCTCCTATTCAACATTGTGCTGGAAGTCCTAGCCAGAGAATCAGGCAAGAGAAGAAAATAAGGTGTATCCAAATAGAATAAGAGGAAGTTAAGCTATCCCTCTTTGTGGATTACATGATTCTATACTTAGGAAACCCTATGGGGTCTGTCAAAAACTTCCTTGCATGGATAAATGACTTGGTAAAGTCTTGGGTTACAAAATCAATGTGCAAAAGACAGTTGTATTTCTATACACCAACAACAAATAAGCAGAGAAACAAATAAAAAGCATAATCCCATTCATATTAGCCACCAAAAATTTAAAAATAAAATACTGTGGCATCCACCTAACCAGAAAAGTGAAATACCTTTACAATGAGAACTACAAAATGCCACTTCAAGAAATCAAGAATGATTCAAACAAATGGAAAAACATCCCATGCTTACAGATTAGAAGAATCAACATTTTCAATATATTAATCCTCCCAAGGCAAGCTACAGATTCAGTGCAAGACCCATCAAATTACCAACACTATTTCTCACCTGGAAATAAAAATGCAGAAATTCATATGGAAAAAAAGCTGAAATGATTCTCAGCAAAAGAAACAAAGTGGGAGGTATCAAGCTTCAAGACTTTATTGCATTTTTGCAGGAAGGAATAGACAAGGGAGACTTGGAAAAATGAGTACATTTAGGATTGACTCATTTGAAAATCTGCCTTTAATTTGGCAGACTCTGAGCTATAGAAGTAGTCTCGGTTGTCCAGTACCTGGCCCTGGAGTGATTAAGAACAGAAGAATATTTTCTTGATATGTGAGAGTTTAGTAAAGGAGATCGCTGGGGTATGGGCTCTGGATTGGTTGGTTTATTCATCAAAGGCACACTCACAGAAAAATGTTCCTTATCTCTAGGAATTAGCCAGCTCTTGAAGAGGCAGTCTCTTCCAGATCAAAGGCCCAAATGCCAGACCATCAAGAATACAGAAAATAAGAAAATACAATAAATGGACTCATGTCCCTTAAGGTCTATGGTTCCCAGTCATGTGTCTTAGTCCATTTGTGCTGTGAATACCAAAGTGAGTAATTTATAAGCAAAGAACAGAAATTTATTCATCATAGTTCTGGAAACTGAGAAGTCCACAATCAGGGTTCCAGCAGCTTCTGGGACTGGTAAGGGTAAGCTCTATGATTCTCAGATGGTGTTTTGAACACTGCATACCCCAGAGTGGAGGAGTGCTGTGTCCTCACACGGTAGAGGCAAAGGGAAAAAAAGAAAAATTTAAAAAAAGAATGAATTCCCTTCATCAAGCCCTCTTATGCCAGTATTTGTGAAAGCCAAGACCTAATGACCTAGCCACCTCTCAAATGCCTCCAACACCCAACACTGTTTCATTGGGGATTAAGTTTCAACATAAATTTTTAGAGGGGACAAGAATATTCAAACCATACCAATCCATCTATGACTCTCCGGAATGTATGATTTTCTCAAATACAAAATACATACATTTTATCCTCATAGTCCCAAGTCTTAATTTGTTTAATTACCAACACAACAATCTGAAGTCCGGAGTCTCATCTAAAATAGATATGGGTGATACTCAAGACACAATTTACCCTGAGGCAACTTTCCATCCAGTTGGGAGCCTGTAAATTCAAATAAGTTTTATGCTTCCCAAACACAATTGTGTGTTAGGCACAGGCCAGATATTTCCATTCCAAAAGAGAGAAATAGGAAAGAAGAAAGAAAGGAGTAGCAAGTCACCCATAAGTCAAAACCCAACATTAAATCTTAAAGATGGAAAAAAATATTCTTTTGATTCCATGTCTCATCTCCTGGACACACCAGGCTTGGGGTTGGGCCGCAAAGGCCTCAGGCATCCCTCACCCTATGACTTGCTAGGGACAGCCCACCCTGCAGCTTTCACACACTGAAATCACATGCCTGCAACGTGCCAGGCTGGCACTGCACACTGGCGATTCTACAGTTCTGGGGTGTCAGGTGTGGCCCTGATCCCACAGCTCTATAAGCTGTGCCCTAGTGGGAACTCTGTGGTGGACCCAACTATATGGTAATTCTCTGCTTGGGCTCCAAGGCTGTCTGAAAAATCCTTTGAAATCTAGGCGGAGGCAACCAAATCTCCACCGCTCTCACACTCTGCAAGCCTGCAGAGTTAGCACCACATGGAATACACTAAGGTCCGTGGCCCGCGTCCTCTAGAGCAGTGACCTGAACTACACCTGGACCTGTTTGAACCACAGCTGGGGTGGCCAAAAAGTGCAGCAGTGGAATGCAGGGAGCAGAGATCCAAAATGGCCATAGTCACTAAGCCCCGAGGTCCCACAGACACTCTGGACTCCTCCCTCAAATCCATTATGCCTCCAGACCCTAGTACTCAGAGCCTCAAAGTTCTCTGAAATGCATTCAGTGTAATTCTCCCACTATCTTGGTGAATATTACCTAGCTTTCTTTTATCCATGCCAATATTTTTATCAAATGGTCTTGGCCATACCCTTGGTTTTCTCTCCTAAACATCATTTCTTATTCTTTACATGTGCCAGGCTGAGATTTTTCTAACTTTTTGTGCTATGCTTCATTTTTATGTAAATTCCATCTTTAAATTTTTTCTATTTCCTTGCTTCTTACTGTAAGTAGTTAAGAGAAACCATGCAGCACTCTGAACACTTTGTTTCTTCTGCTATTTCTTCTGTTCATCACTCTTAAGATCTTCTTTCCACAAAGTCCTAAGACATCCACATAATTCAGTCAAGTGTTTCACAATTTTGTAACAAGGATGACCTTTTGTCCAGTTTTGAATGCCTTATTTCTCATTTCTATCTGAGATCTAATCAGAATAGCCTTCACTGTCCATATTTCTATCAACATTCTGTTCATAACTGTTAAGTTAAAATACATATCCCAGTGAGGTCTCTAAAATGTTAGGTCAGACCCGCCGGGGTGGGGTTGTGTGCTTTGCAATCCAGTGTCACACAAAAGACGCAAAGAATTGCACAGAAGTTAGACTGGAAAATATACATTTATTTAGAAAGCAAATTAGAGAGAGAAAGAGAGTCACCTCCCTAAGGGAGGGGAGGGGGTCAAAGCCAAGAAACATGGTGGCCATAGCTCAAAGAGCCACGTGGACACACCAGAGTTTAACAAAGCAGTGGGGACTGGTCTCTTGGAGTCAAATCCTTTCAAACTTTCCCTTTGATTGAGAAAGTACATCAAGGTGATTGGGTGGTGGTCTACTTCACATCATAATGGAGGGGAAAGGTAAGCGCAAGTACTGCCGTCAGGCTATGGACAGCAGGCAAATGGGTGGGTTATAAACATGATTGCTGCCATGATCATGGGGTCTGTCCCTGTCATGAAGGTCATAAAGGGCTGATTAGGTTAACTTGGGTCATATGGATGGAAGCAAATACTTAAAATAGAAAAGCTAATTAGAACAAAACAAGCTGGGGAGGGGTTGTAAAATAATTATCAATAACTACTTCTGAGAAGCTGGTTCTGTCCTTGGCTAGTGATTGGAAGGTAAATTAAAATGAACTGCTAGAGAAACATGACAGATCTAGGCAATACTAGAATGACTGCTCATTGGGTGTATTGACTCCATGTTGTGTCTTTCCAGTAACCATGTAAGGAATCTCTAAGAATGAAGCATCACTACAGATCTCTGCTTTTCCTGAGCCTTCACAAGAATTTTCCTTAATGCTCTTTTCATGGAAATATAGGCATTTTCCAGCATTCTCCTCAAAGCTATTCCAGCCTCTACTCATTACCCACTTCCAGTTCTACTCCCACATTTTCAAGTATTTATTATAGACACTCTCCACTTCTCTGGTAACAATATCTATCTTAGTCCACCTATGCTGAAATAACAGAATGTCATCGATTGGGTAATTTATAAAGAACAGAAGCATATTTCTCACAATTCTAGAGACTAGAAAATCCAAGATCAAGGTGCTGACAGGTTTGGTGAGAGTCCAGTTTCTATTTCCAAATGGTGCCTTGAATACTGCATGCTTCAGAAGGAGAAAACACCACGTCCTCACATGGCAGAAGGCAGAAGGGCAAAAAAAGAGACACATTTCCTCTGTTAAAACTCTTAATAACAGCATTCATTCATCCATGAGGACCAGTTCCTCATGATCTAAATGCCGGCTAGAATCCCTACCTCCCAACACTGCTGCATTGGAGATTGAGTTTCAACATAAATTTCTGGCAGGGATAAAAATAACCAAACCATAAAAGAACATCAGCACGTCGCCATCTCTTTGGGGTTCCTATAATCCTGTGCACGCCTTTATAAAGAGCTCTTTCTTTAAACTCCTCAAAAAGTCTTTAGAGTGGGCCATCTGTTTCCCACCAGGACTCTGTCTACTGCAACTACTAATCTCCATTTCACTTTGGGCCACCATAAATCTTGCTGCATCACATATATTTTTTGTATCATAAAATTCTTCTCTTTGCATTGCAACTGATTCTTCACATGATACAGCAAACTTTTCATTTAGAATTCCCGGTTCTATGTTTATTAAAATCAGTTATAAAAAATGCAATCACCTATAACTAATTCTTCAGCATTTTCAGTGTAGTCTCTTGACCTCATTTCTAAACACCCAAAGGGACAACAACATAATAAAAAAATTAATGTTCCATAATTAGGATTTTAAAACTCCCCCCCACTGAAAATTCTGTTAAATTTCTTATTGGCCAGGTGTGGTGGCTCATGCCTATAAGCCTAGCATATTGGGAGGCCAAGGTGAGAGGATTACCTGAGCCCATGGGTTTGAGACCAATCTGGGCAACTTGGTGAGAGCTTGTCTCTACAATAAGTCAAAAATTAGCTGAGTGTGGTGGTGTGGTGGCGTGCGCCTGTAGTTCCAACCACTTGGAAGGCTGAGGTGGAAGGATCACCTGAGCACAGCAGATCAAGGCTGCAGTGGCCATGAGTGTGCCACTGCTCTCCAGCCTGGGTGACAGAGTGAGAAACTCTGACTCAAAAAAAAAAAATTCTTATCGAAAATTTATTGCATGGGCTCAAGGCAGAAAAGAGAATAATCCATTGCACTCCTTTCCATGCTGGAAGGTTATGAGCCTCCAGGTATAGTGAAACATGCAAAAAAACTCCCCAGGTCATGACTTTCTCCTGCCCTTACTAAACTTCAGTCACTATCCTGTTTTGGTTCCTCAGTGAAGCTAATCTTTGTTTCAAATGAAATGAGCTAGTCTTTCTGCATAAAATGCCCTTCACCCCAATCCTCAATCCCTTTGCTCAGAAACTCTTACTTATATATTCTTCAGTTCTCTACTAGAAGACTAGAAAGTGAGTGGGATTAAAGGAGTATTAATAATAACTCCCTTTGAAAATAGCCTCTTTTTTGGCCAGGCTCGGTGACTCAGCCTGTCATCCCAGCACTTTGGGAGGTCGAGATGAGTGGATTGCCTGAGCCTGCAGGTTCGAGACCAGCCTGGGCAACTTGGCAAGACCTCGTCTCTACAATAAGTCAAAGATTAGCCAGGCGTGGTAGCTTGCGCCTGTAGTCCGGCTACTAGGAAGGTTGAGACGAAAGGGTCACCAGAACCCAGCGGATCAACGCTGCAGTGGCGGTGAGTGTGCCACTGCACTCCAGCCTGGGCAACTGAGTGAGACACTGACTCAAAAAAAATAAAGAAAAAAAATAGCCTCTTTTGGCCAACTACAGTGCTGTATTTTTTCAGAATAGAATGTTTTTGTTTGTGGGTCTTTCTTTATACTGAAAATGCTCAAGGTATATTAATTAAACATAAATTATGACTTTGAGTAACAATCAAAAGATCCTGACAATTAAAATATGTTTCATTTCTCTGGGTTAGTTATCTCTCTTGAGAACTGAGATAATATCTGACTTTTTCTTTTATCTCATAAGGTTGCAATGAAAGTCATGTGTCATAATATATATATCGGCACTCTGTAAATGCAACATTCTGCAATAATTATTTTTATTATCTAGACAGTACACTCTGTCAACTATCTCCAAATTCAGCCTGCCATTCCTAGGAGCCCAAGAAGATGAACTTCTAAATTAAGAAGCTTCTGCATATAGTTAGCCAGTGTTCCCAGTACCATTTGCTTAGAATGGTTCCCTTTCCCCAGTGTTTGTTTTCATCAGCTTTGTCAAAAATAAGTTGGTTGAAACTCCGTGGATTTATATCCAGAAAAATGAAACTGGACTTCTACCTGTCACCAAATACAAAAATCAACTCAAAATGGATCAGGGACTTACATGTGAAACCCCCAAAACTAGAAGAATCTTAGAAAAAAACTTAGGGAACACTCTTCTAGACATCCAAGTAAGCAAGGAATCCATGGTCATGTCCCCCAAAGTAAATGCAGCAAAGTCTAAATTTGATGGGCTGGACCTTAACAAACTAGGAAATTTTTGCACAGCAAGAGAAACCATCAACAGAATAAAGAGATAGCCCAAAGAATGAGGGAAAAAAATATTTGCAAGCTATGCATCTGACAGAGGCTAAAAATCTAGGATCTACAAGAAACTCAAATGAATTGACAGGAAAAAAATAATCTTGTTCATGAACAAAACATATTAACAGACACTTCTCAAAGACATTCTAGCAGCCAACAAACATACGAAAAAATTGCTTAGCCTCATTAATCATCAGAGAAATGCAAATCAAAAGTACAATGAGAAACTACCTCACTCTAGTCAGGATGGCTATCATCAAGAAGTCAGGGGAACACTTCTAGACTGCTGGTAGGAATGCAAGCTAGCTCAGCCTCCGTGGAAAGCAGCGTGGCGTTTCCTAAAAGAACTAAAATTGACCTTCTAAATGATCCAGTTATCTCTCTTTTGGGAATATACCCAGAGGAACATAAGTAATTCTACAAAAATGATACCTGCACCTGCATGTTTACTGCCACTCTATTCACAATAGCAAAAACATGGAACCAACCCTATTGTCCATTGACAGGGAACAGGATAAAGAAAATATGGTATATATACACAATGGAGTATTATGCTGTCATGAAGAGGAACAAAATCATGTACTTTGCAGCAAATTAGATAAAGCTGGAGACCATCATACTTAGTAATCTATCACAGAAACAAAGAACTGAATACTGCATGTTCTCACTCATAAGCAGACCTTGGATACTAGTCACATTAGCACGAGGGAGGGGTCAGCAGTCCCTGGGCACTACTAGAAGAAGGAGGGAGAGAGGTGAGTGGGAGTCACGTGACAACACAAAGGATACTTGAGTCATTACCAGGAGAAGTGAAGGCCAATTAGAAGCCCAAACTTTACCTGCAAGCACCCTCTTATCAGGTTAGTCCTCTCTCTCTTGGACCCCACATTCCTATACTAAAATAGACTGTTTAAAAAATCAAAAAAACAATAAGTGTTGCAAGGCTGCAGAGAAAAGGGAATGCTTCTACACTATTATTGGTGGGTATGTAAGCTAGGTCAACCCTTGTGGAAAGCCACGTAGTGTTTTCTCAAAGAATTTAAAATAGAGCTGCCATGTGATCCAGCAATCCCACTTCTGGGAATATACCCAGAGGAATAAAATTGCCCTACTAAAAAAGACACCTAGCCGGGCTCGGTGGCTCAGCCTGTAATCCCGCGCCTTTGGGAGGCTGAGGTGAGTGGATTGCCTGAGTCCGTGGGTTCGAGACCCGCCTGGCAGCAAGACTTCATCTCTACAATAAATCAAAAAATCAGCCGGGCATGGTAGCGCATGCCTGTAGTTCCGGCTACTCGGAAGGCTGAGGTGGAAGGATCGCCGGAGCCCAGCAAGTCGAGGCTGCAGTGGCTGGGAGCAGCAGCTGCACTCCAGTCTGGGCGACAGAGTGAGACTCCAACTCAAAAAAAAAAAAAGACACCTGCATACTGTATGTTCATTGAAGTATTATTCACAATTGCAGAAACGTGGAACCAAACCCAGAGACCCATCAAAGTGGAACGGATAAAGAAGATAGGGGTACGTATACATGGTGGAATGCCACATAGTCATAAAAGAAAAACAAAATCGTGTCCTTTTGCTACAACATGGGTGCAGCAGGAGACCATAATTTTAAGTGAACTGACACAAAAACAAAAACCGGAATGCCACATGTTCTCACTTGTAAGCGGGCCCTGATCATTGGATACATGGCCGCAAAGGTGGGAACAACAGACTCTGGACACTAATAAAGGAGGAAGGAAGGAAGCGAGGGAGAGAGGGAGGGAGGGGGGAATGGCACACACACTGGGTACCAGGTCCACTCTCAGGGGGAGAGCTCGCTCACTAGAAACCCAACCTCACCTGCATGCAATTAACTTATGTAGTAAATCCTCACATGTATCCTGCAAGTCTAAAACATAAAATAAAATAATAAAAACAAATCAATTAAGAAGCTTCGGGATGGACACGGGTTTTCATCCTCATGTATCCATTGATTGATCCATTGACTAAGCAACTGCTATGGGCCAGTCTCTGTGAGAAATGTTGAGGCCATGAGGTTCAAGGATGCCTGTCCTTAGGGACCCACAGTGTTGGAGGAGAGGCAGATATAAACACAGAAAAGTGCGCTAACGCCCTCACTACACAGAGAGCAGAGAGGAACTGCATCAGCACACGCCCCTAGGAAGACACAAAAAGACTTATCAAGGATGGTAATATTTGCAGAGTTGTGGGCAAGATTAAGAATGTCTTTGGGAGATGTCGAGGACCCCAGGACTAGAAACAGTTACCAACCTAGGTCTTCAGGGTCAAGACCATTTGAGTGCTGGAGCCTGAAAGAAGACCAGTTGACAAAAGCGGTCATTGTAGAGAGGCAGCCAAATCAAAATTTCACTGCAGCAGGAAAAGAGCAAGAGACATAAACCCCTCAACGTCCTTCTCTTTTTCCCCTCAGATCTCTGTCAGACCTCCCACTGACCTGCCCAAGCAAGTGAGTTGGGTGACACTATCCATCCATGTCAGCATCCCCAGGAATGAGACAGGGCATGGAAGTGCTGAGAATCGTGTGGGAACAGACTGAAATAAATGAGCACAGATTCTCAGACTTTCAGCTCCAGCTAGAGTGTTCAAAAAGGTATCAGAGGAAAAGAGATTGCATTTGTTTGCCAGGGCTTCTGTAACTAATTACCACCGGCAGGGTGGCTTAAAACAACAGAAATCGGCCAGGTGCAGTGGCTCATGCCTTTCATCCCAGCACTTTGGGAGGCCAAGGCGGGAGGATTGCCCAAGCCCAGGGGTTCAAGACCAACCCGGGCAACATGGAAAGACCTCATCTCTACAATAAAGCAAAATTTAGCCAGGCATGGTGGTGCGTGCCTGCAGTCCCAGCTACTTGGAAGATTGAGGTAGAAGGATGGCATAAGCCTAGCAGGTTGAGACTGTGGTAACAGTGTCCAGGTTCAGCCTGGGCAACAGAGTGAGACTCCAACTAGAAATTAGAAGTCAAAGTGTCAGAAAGACTGTGCTCCCCTTTGAAGACTCTTAGGGAAGAAGTCCTCCTTACCTCTTCTAGCTTCTGGTGGTTGCTGGCAACCCTTGACACTCCTTGGTTGACAGAGATATTCCTACTTCCCTCGGTCTATGTTGTCACATGGCTTTCTTTCTTGTGTGTGACATGTTGTCTTATAAAGGCACCAGTCATTGGATTTAAGATCCACCTTAATCCAGTGTGATATCACTTTAACTAATCACATCTACAGAGCCTGTTCCAAATTAGTTCGTGTTCTGAGGTTTCTGGTGAACATGAGTTGGGATTAAGGCACCTACTCAAATCAGCACTTTTGAGCTAAGTTCTGAAAGTTCATGGAAACCCAGCAGCCATACTGGGGAGAAGACATGGACTTCTGACCACATCATGTGGGCAGCTAGCAATTGTCTTCACTCTAAAGCCTGCGCTACATGCTACGATTCTCACACTTGCTCCTATGATCCCAAAAGCAGCCAAGGGGCCAGAGTTCTCAGTGGGGAAAGACAGAGAAGCCTAACATCACTGAGGGATGCATCTGAGGTGATCTGAGTGTCCAACTTGAGGGGAATCCAAACAGAAAATATGGTAAGTCGCTCTTACAAAAAACAGGAAAGGATGGCTTCCTTAAGGGTCAGACAAAGAGGGGCCAGGTGAGGATGTCGGCTGAAAGGGCTAACAAAGACGACTTTTTAACTAAACAGGTTAAATTTAGCCAGAGAAATCACAATCTTTCTACAGTAAAGTGAGAAATCGTCTCTGGGGGCCGCTATGTAAGGGACTGGTGGTGAGGGCCTCAGTTCTCAGAGGAGTTCCAGAGTATCCAATGTCCTGGGTTTACAAAGAAATGCTCTGACTTGGATGGATTTAGAGTTGATCATACTCAGTGATCTATCACAGAAACAAAGGACAGAGGACCTTATGTTCTCACTTATAAGCGGACCTTGAACAATGATCATAATACTATAAGAAAGGGATTGGCAGTAGTGGGAAACTGCCAGGGGGGTGGGATTGGCAGTTGAGGGAAACTGCCGGGGGGGGGCGGCACACCTCATCAACAAGGGCACCTGCATAATCAACGTTTGTATACCTCACCCTGAATTGTGCCCCACATCTTTAAAATAAAATAAAATAAAGAAATGCTCTGATTTTAAGATGTCGAACTATAGGCTAAAAGGCAGCAACCAGAAAAAAATGAATGTCACCAAGCACAGTGGGAAGGCTGACATATCCCAGCACCTGGTCCAGGACGATACTGCCAGCTCAAGGTGAAGAGCTCTCACCAAGCATAGAGAGGGTAGTGGCAGGTTTCCTCAGGTTTCTTTCTCCTTGTGACTAGTTGAATTCTATTTGATACAACAGGGATCAAACAATGTTAAATCCATTTGATAACATTTTCTACCAATTCTTACACAAAATGTATGAAGTTGCATCTAGGTCAGAGTATTTAGTATACTTATTAGCGTCACGTGACAAATCCATTTCCCAATATCTCACGTAACCACAGCAAGCATAATATACAAGCATTTCCAAACCATATGTTTTGGAGCCTAGACTTTGCCCCGGGGGCAGAGAAAATAGAGGGCAGCGTTAAGGTGAGGTCAGGGTGAGGAATGGATTTACGTGTAAGATTTTGTGTTAACAAACGTTCCTACATCGGCACATATCCAGAGACGTTCTTCACAAAAGATGGTCCTAACACCACCTCTCCTGCTGGAAACTCTGTGACCACATAGGACTCATTTTACTTTTTTTATGCTACTCACATTTCATTTAGAATATGTGCAGGAATCAGCTCGTCATCATTGCCATTGGCTCAACTTGGCATTCAAGGCTTATCTATCCTTCTTTGGCTGCACTTCCTAATCATGCTAATTTTACTTTTCCATGGTTCCTTTTCCTAGGCCTTCGGTTACAGCCCACGTAACTGTAGCACATTCACATATCCACTTTGATATTTATCTTCTGACTTACTTATGGTCTGCCACTAGATTGTAATATCCAGAACTGCATGTTTTTTTCACCACTGCATATCCAGTTTTCCTATACCCCAAATGAGTAGATGTTAAACAAGTATTTTCTGAATAAATGAACGAATGCTATATGGTCTAGGAGTGAGTGCTTTGTTGCTAATGTCTAGGTTAGTGAACTCAGAGACCCAAGCGAAAGAAACTTGCTTGAATTTCTGATTCAAGTGCTCTGAATGGCACTTTGATATCTTGAAAGACTTTCAATCACCAAAATAAACAGCCATAATGACTATCAAAAATAACAAAGTAAGGAGCAAGATGGCATCGGATCCAGTCAGAGTGTGAGAGTCTCAGCATGGGTGAGTGCACACAAAAAAACTAATCTGCGCCTGTGTGTGTTAAGTGGGTGAGTGAATGACAACTGAGGGGAAACATGGGATCCAGCAACTGGGGTCTCCTGCAGAAACAGCTACAGTTTGCTGTTGCTCTGAATCCAGCATCTACTGCGAGCAGAAAGACCCACCATCTCCAGGGAAATCTCTCGGAAAAGGCAGACGAGATCAGCTGGCACCTGGCCCACCTCACCACCTGCGGCAACAGGCCAGGCACGGGCAGCAGGGCCCATAGAGAAAGCACTGGGAGGAAGTCTGATGCTAAGTCCCAGAAGAGAAAAAGAACACGGACTGCCACTATTTTCTCTGTCTCAAGACTGGGCAGAGACCTGCTTTATCATGCCCAATTCTGAGCTGCCTGCATCCTGAGACCACGGGGTGATCTCTGCACACCTCTGAAATCAGAGAGGATACTCCAAGTGCACGCTACCAGAGAGACAGATGCCTTTTCCCCACACTGGACCAAACACAGATGCATGCAATTGGAGCGGGAGACCTAGCAGCAGACAATTTGGGAGCTTTTCCAAGGAAATCTGCTGGAGCAAGCTGAATGCTGACAGTGAGGGCTGACAGTGAGGGCCATAAAGGGAACACAGGGAGGGAGCCTGAGGCAGAATCCCAAAGCACCCCAAGCTGGGGCTCCAGAGGTCCTGAGATCCAGAGACTGGTCACTCCTGGGAAGGGAGCAATAGCTTCTGGCAGAGAAACTGAGCAGACTCTCTAAATTCCTGGGCAGAGAAATGCTCTGGGCAGCCTCTGCCAGCGCAAGGTAAACTGCATCTTGAGATGAGGCCCTATATCTTGAGATGAGGCCCTGATCTCTGCGTTATACTGGAGTTGCTCTTACAACCTCAGGGAACAGTGCCCCCAGTGCACAAATCCTGGCAGGTAATGGCAGATGCGGAACCCCAGACAATCTACCCTCCACCCTGAGCCAGCTGCTAGGTGATAGATGCAGACGACAAAACTGACCGACATGGGTTTGTTTGATTATCTCGGTTGGTTGCTTTGTTGTGTGGTTGGTTTTCTCTTGTCTTTTCTTCTTCTAATTCTCTTTCTTTGTTCTTTCTCTGTATGTGTGTCTGTGTGTGTGTGTGTGTGTGTGTGTGCGTTCTTTCTTTTCTCTTCTATTTTCCTTTCTATTTTCCTCTCTCCTCCTTTCCTTTTTTTCCTTCTTCTCTTCCCTCTTTTCCCTCTTATACCCTTTCTTGGACTCAGGGGCTATGCAAGCAAACCTACTGTAAGGTCATATTATGCAGAGATGGAGCATGAGTCCCAGCTGGCCCATTCACCAGATAGCAAACATTATGACCTGCCAATAGGTTCTGAATCCTTGCAGGCTCATCCCCTAGTAAGTGCTCAAAGTTGTGAAGAGACAGCACAATGCCCCACCCCCAGCCCTACTCCATAATTGAACAAACCCAGAGCTCCAGCTCAAAGGAAGGACAAAAGGTAGAGCAAATATCAGAAGTCGCTCCTTCTCCATTTTCCACTGAGCAATAGAATTAAAGAGAAAGATAGGAGAACTGATACAATTGAAGAAAAACCAGCGAAGAACTACTGGTAACCAGAGCCCCAGCAAAGAGTCATTGCTAGAGAGAACAGCTACTAGGGCACAAAAAATGACTGTCTCAAAGAATGACAGTACCAAGAAAGTATTTACAGAGATCAGAGAATCATTGGATAGAATGAATAAAAATCAAGAAATACAAAGGCTAAAACTAAAATTGCAACATGTCTGGATAAACTCAAGAAAGTGTCCTTAGAAATAACAGAAATAAAGAATTCCATCCAAAAAATAGAAGACAAACTGACAAGCATGGGAAGAAGAACTGATCAAGCAGAAGAAAGAATCTCAGAGCTGGAAGACCAAAATATGGAATAAACCCAATCTGTTAAAAATATTTTTAGAAGGAAGAAGAAACTCTTCAAGAGATGGGCGATTTTATCAAGAAACCAAACCTAAGTCTGATTGGAATATCTGAGATAGAAAAATAAACAGAAAATATCCTGGAAAAAACATTCCATGAGGACATTCAAGAAAACTTCCCTCATCTGGCCAGATAGATGACAATGTATAGTAGTCATTGTATTTATTTGCAGCACAAGAGATTCAGAGAACGCAAGCAAGACCATCGTATGAAAAACCCAACCCCTAGATACATAGTAATTCACCTACATGAAAAGTAGGTCTAAAAGAAAAACTCCTAAAGACAGCAAGGGAAAAAGGTTAGACTACTTACCAGGGGAGACCAATCAGAATTGCTACAGACAATTCTACAGAAGCACTGCAGACCAGAAGGAATTGGACCCCAATCTTTAATGTTCTCAGAGATAGACAATTTCAACCAAGAATTTCCTACCCAGTCAGGCTAAGCTTCATCAATGAGGGAGAATTAAAATCTTTCCCCAATATTCAACCCCTAAGAGAATATGCTGCTTCAAGACTGCCCTACAGGAGAGACACTTAAAATGGTGCTTGCACAGAAGAAAAAAGAAGCAAAAGAAAGGTTATATACTTCACAAAATCACAAACAAACACAGAAGCAGCAGAACAAACAGCATACCTATAAAAATGACAACACATACATGTAGGAACACAAAAGTTAAACAAAAACAAAATATCCTCATGACAGCATTATGACAGGGGAAAACTCACATTTCAATAATCTGACTGAATGTGAATGGACTAAGTTCACCAACGGAAAGACCTAGAATGGAAAACTAGTTAAAAACACATGGCCCCATAATTTTCTATCTCTGGGAAACTCATCTCACCTCAAAGGATGCCCACAGACTCAAAGTTAGAGGATGTAAAATGAATTTCTAGACAAATGGATCACAGAAGAAGGCAGGAGTCACAATCATAATATCAGATAAAACAACTTTTAAACTGTCAAAAACATTAAAAGATAAGGACACTACATAATGATAAAAGGTTCAATTCATCAACAAGAAATATCCATCCTAAACATATATGCACCTAACACAGGGGCACCACCTTTTATAAAGCAGTTACTTCGTAAACTGAAAAAAAGATATTAACTCTAACACTATCATAGTTGGAGACTTAAATACCCCACTAACAATCCTAGATAAATCATCAAGGCAAAAAATCAACAAAGAGATTCAGAACCTCAACTAGAGGCTTGACCAAATGAACTTAGAAGATACCTATAGAACATTCCACCCAACAAACACAGAATATACATTCTACTCAAAACTCCATGGAATATACTCCAAGATCGACCACATTCTCAGCCATAAATCAAGCATGAACAAATTTCAGAAAATAGAAATACTGTCATGCATCTTCTCAGACCACAGTGGAATAAAAATAATTATCACCACCAACAAAATTCCCCCCAAATCCACAAAGACACTAACACTAAACAGCATGATGCTGAACAACTCCTGGGTCAAGACAGAAGTCAAAATAGAAATTAAAAGATTCCTGGAAACAAATGAAAATAAATAAACACCTTACCAAAACCTTTGGGATGCCATGAAATCAGTACTAATAGAGGAATTTATCTCTACGAACACACACCAAGAAAATAGAACAAATTGACAGTCTAACAAATTACTTAAGGGATCTGTAGAGGCAAGTCCACCAAAACCCTAAATTCAGTAGAAGAATTCAGATCACCAAAGTAAAAGCCAAAGTACACATAGAAGACAAACATACCACAGGAAAAAAACCAACAAAACAAAAGACTGGTTCTTTGAAAGGATAAACAAGATTGATGAATCCCCTAGACAGAATGACCAAGAAAAAGAGAGAAAAGGCCCAAATAACAAAATCAGAAATGCAAAAGATCAAGTCACAACTGACCCCAAAGAAATGCAAAGGATTATCAGAGATTACTATGCACACCAGTATGGAAACAAACTCAATAACCTAAATGAAATGAAGTACTTTCTGACATTACACAACCTCCCAAGGTTGCAATAAGAAGAAACTGAGATCCTAAATAGACCAATAAGAACCCACAAAATTGACTCTGTCATAAGAAAACTATCTACCAAAAAAAAAGCCCTGGACCAGATGGATTTCCAGCAGAATTTTTCAAAACATACCAGAAGGAGCTAATACCAATCCTATTAAAAGCATTCTGGGCAATCGAGAAAGATGGAATGCTGCCCAAATGTTTTTATGAAGCTAACATCACACTGTTACCCAAACTGGATAAAGATCCAACAAAGAAAGAGAACTACAGGCCAATATCCCTAATAAACATAGATGAAAAATTCCCAGCAAGATTCTAGCAAATCGGATCGAACAACACATCTCAAAAATCATCCACCATGACTAACTATGATTCATTCCCCAGTTACAGGGCTGGTTTAACATTTGTAAGACCATAACTGTAATTGATACATCAACAAATGTAAAAACAAAAAAACCACAGGAATATATTATTAGATGCAAAGAAAGCTTTTGATAAAATCCAGCATCCCTTCATGATAAAAACCCTTGATCACCTAGTCATAGAGGGAACATACCTCAAAATAGTAAGAGCCATCTATGACAAACCCACAGCCAACGTATTGCTAAATGAACAGAAATGGGAAGGATTTCCCCTGAAAACCGGAACAAGACAAAGCTGCCCACTCTCACCCCTCCTGTTTGACATAGTGTTGGAAGTCCTAGCTAAAGCAATCAGACTAGAGAAGGAAATCAGGGGTATCTAAATAGGAAAAGAAGAAGTCAAGTTATCTCTCTTTGCTGATGATATGATCCTATGCCTCAAAAATCCAAGATAAACTGTCAAATGTCTCCTTGCATTGATAAAGAACTTTAGCAAATCTCAGGTTATAAAATAAATGTGCAAAAGACAGTCGTATTCTTATACACCAACAACAGACAGGCAAAAAACCAAATAAAAGGCACAATCCCATTCACAATAGCCACAAAAATAAAATGAAATACATCGACATCTTTATAATCAAAGTAAAAGACTTTTACAATGAAAACTACAAAACACTACTCAAATAAGTCAAAGATGACACAAACAAATGGAAAATTATTCCATGCTCGTGGATTGGCAGAATCAAAATTGTTAAGATGTCCGTCCTACCAATGGTAATCTAAAGATTCAATGCTATACCCCTTAAATTACCAACATCATTCTTCTCAGACCTGGAAAGAACAATACAGATGTCAATATGGAAACATAAACAACCACGAATAGCCAAAACAATCCTTAGCAAAAGAAACAAAGTGGGAGGTATCACAATTCCAGATTTTAAACTTTATTCTAAGGCTATAATAATCAAAAGAACCTAGTATTGGTACACATAGAGCAATGGAACAAGATACAGACTTCAATTTCTCAGCCAACTTATCTTTGACAAAGCCTCCAATAATAAACACTGGGGAGAGGAGAACCTATTTAGTAAATGATATGGTACTGGGAAAACAGACTGACCACATGTAGAAGAATGAAACAGGACTCCAAGCTATCACCATACACATAAACAACTCCAAATGGATCAAAGACCTACACATAAAACCTCAAATGTTAAGAATCTTAGAAAACCCAAGAGACACCGTTATGGAAATTGGAACTGGCAACCAATTCCTGATCAAAATCCCAAATGCCCATGCTATAAGATATAAGATAGATAACTGGGACCTCATCAAACTGAAAATCTTCTGAAAAGCAAAAGAAACCATTAAGAGAGCAGGAAGACAGCCCACAGAATAGAAAAAACATTTGCCAACTGCATATCTGCCAAAGGCCTAACATTCAGGATCTATAAGGAACTCAAATGTGCCGAAAGGAAAAAACAAGGCGTCCTATTAAAAAGTGGACAGAAAACATGAATAGACAATTCTCAAAAGAAGATATATGAGCAGCCAACAGACACATGAAAAAGTGTTCAACCTCACTTATCATCAGAGAAATGCAAATTAAAACCACACTGAGATACCACCTAACTCCAGTAAGAATGACCCTTATTAATAAAACAAAAAACAACAGATGCTAGCGAGGATGCGGAGAAAAGGGAATGCTTCTACACTGTTGATGGGATTGCAAACTAGTTCAACCTCTGTGGAAAACAGTGTGGTGATTCCTCAAAGAACCAGAAATTTACCTGCCGTAAGACCCAGCAATCCCCCTCCTGGGAGTATACTCAGAATAGCTTAAATCACTCTACAAAAAAAGATACCTGCACACGCATGTTTATTGCAGTACTATTCACAATAGCAAAAACATGGAACCAACTGTGCTGCCCATTGAAACCGAACGAGATAAAAAAAATGGGGGTACATTTACATGATAGAATATTTCACAGCCATAAGGAAGAACAAAATTATGGACTTTGCAGCAACTTGGATGGATTTAGGGTCTATCATACTCAGTGATCTACCACAGAAACAAAGAACTGAGTACCACATGTTCTCACACATAAACAGATCCTGAACATTTATCTTAATACTATAAGAAAGGGATTGGCAGTAGCGGGACACTGCCAGGGGGAGAGGAGGGCACATAACATCAATAAGAGTTCCTATCTCAAACCAGGTAAAGTGGGGAACCAAATGGAGGCCCACACTTTATCTGAATTATGACTACTTGTAGACCTAAATCTGCACTGTACCCCACATCTTTAAAAAAAAATTAAATTAATTAATTAATTAATTAACTTAAAAAAATAAACAACAAAGGTGAATGAAATGCTTTCCCATGTCCAATCCTTTCTCTACCCCGTGTATCCTCGCTTCTGCCCCTAGATATAATCCCCTAAGTAAAAAAGTTGGCTTTACCATCCTCTTTCTTTAAATTTTATGTGCTGGGCACTCATTTCTCTCTCTCTCTCTCTCTCCCCCCACTCCCCTTTCTATTTTATTGACTTTATTTGTTTCTCAAATATTTGTTTAAAAAATGAGTGGAAAAGCAAAGAAGGAATGAGGGGGAAGAAGTAAAAAGAAAGTACTGAATTACAGTTTCCTGGAGTGTTTGAGATATGTGGATGCACACTGTCAGACTAACCAGCTCAGACAGAGCATCACAGAGGTAAAACTTTAATAAAGAAGCCATGAAATTCAACAAGGACACCCAGACAAGGCCATGCAAGGTTGCCCCTCCTGACAAACCAGCCAGCAGAGCCATAGCCCGACTCCCACAATAAATAGGAACCCCAAAAGTTGCTTTATTTTTTTTTTTGGAAGGACCATTACTTTTGGAATTTGAAAAACTCTTGCTGTAAAGGAATTCAGATTTCTGACAGCCCACTGAGATACCAGCTTTTATGCTTCACATGAATGAATACATGAATAAATAATTAAAGACTGGTCCTGCCGAAAAAAAATGCAAACAGAGAAAGAAGGGCTAATCAGAAGCGGTCAGCAGTCAGGTCTAAAAATAGAAATCAAAAAGACAAGGAGTAAAAGAAATAGTGTAAGAAATGTGAAAAAATAAAATGTGAAGTCACAAGTCCTCATTTTCAGATGACTTCCCTACAAAGGGAGTCACATATCCCTAGAGTACATTATCCTGGTTTTTAGATGAATTGATGAGATAATGTGTACATAAAAGCCCTTCGTAAACAATCATTTTAAGGGGTTTATGGAAATACCTTCCACATATCATGAAAACGACTTATTCAAGGTGCACTATTCAACGGTTTTTAGTATATTCAAAGAGTTACATTCGAATCAGTTTTAGAAGATTTTCATCCCTTCAAATAGAAATTCCATCGATTAGCAGTCATACTTCAACCCCTTGCCACCCTCCCAGATATACACATCAACCTTCCCCAGACCTGGGCATCACTAAGCCACTTTCTGTTTTTTCTAGAGATTTGCTTACGCCTAACGTTTCCGTTAAATGGAATCATACAACATGTGGACTTTTGTGACTGGCTCCTGGAATAGTTTCAAAAGTTCATTCATGTTTGGGCATGTGTCAGTAACTGTGTTCCTTTTGGTTATTTAACAGTATCATTTTATATGGCTACACCGATTTCCTTTAACCATTTATCAGTTTTGTTCGCACTTCTAGTTATTATGTATAGCGCAGCTATGAATGTGTGGACTTATGTTTTAATTTCTCTTAGGCTCATACTTGGGGTGGAATTGCTAGACCATACGCTAACTCGATGTTTAACAGAACTGCCAATTTCTTTTCTAGTCAGCAGAACCATTTTACGTTCATGCCAGCAATGTGTGAGGGATCCAGTTTCTTATACTCAACAACAAGTGTTTTCACCTGTCTCTTTTATCATGCTGGTCTTAGTGTATACATAGGGGTGCCTGCCTCATGATAGTTTTTGTTTGAACTTCAAAACTGCTAATGCCATTTAACATCTTTTCCTATGCCGAATGACCATTTGCATATTTTCTTTGAAGAAATGTCTACTCAGATGCATTACCCAGTCTTTCTTGAGTAGGATATTTGCTGTTTTGTTTCGTTTTGTTTTGTTTTTTTGTAAAGGCCCCTTATCATTACCAAGAAAAGGTATTAAATTTTGTCAGAGCTTTTTCGGTCTTTTGAGATGACAATGTTAGTTTTGTCTTTTGTTCTAGTAGTAAGGCTTACTAAATTCATTTATTTTGGGATGTTAAACACTCTTGCATTATTGGAATAACGTCCACTTGGTCATGGTATATGATCCTGTTTATATATTGCTAGATTCCATTTGCTAGTATCTTACTGAGCATTTTTGTGACTATATTTATAATAGATACTGGTCCGTGGTTTTGTTTTCTTGCCATGTATTTTTCTGGTTTTTGTGTCAGAGTAAAAGGGGTCTCCCAGAATGAACTGAGAAGTCTCTGCATCTCCTGTTTTATGGAATAGATTGTGAAGAATTTGTATTAATTCTTCTTCAAGTGTTTGGTAGAATTCACCAATAAAACCACTTTTGATTAGACTTTTTTTGTGGTATAAAGTTCTTGCTAGATAAATATATGCCCATCTGTTCTTTATATTGATACATACATACATGTTAATTCCATGGACTTAAATGAGTCATCTGATTCTACGGGTTCTAAATCAGAAATGTGCCACCTATAATATGCTCTAACTTGCTATTTAGAATCTGCTTGTCTGGGTTTTCTTTTTCTTTTATTCCACCTACTCGATGCTCTTTTAATTATTTTAGCTTTAAAGTAAATTTTAATGTCTTATTGTATAAATCTCCCCTCATCACTCATCCAGCAGACAGTCACTGAATGCCCACTGTTAGCCAAGCCCATGCATTGAGAATTCAGCAGTAAACAAAACTGATGAAACCTCTTGCCTACAATGCGTTTACAAAACTAAAATACATGGTATGCTGAAAGTATAATTACAACAGAATAGAATAGTCACAGGTGTCTGAGGGAGCAGGCTTAAAATATTAAGTAGGATAGACAAGAGAGGCTTCACTTAGAGGGTGATATTTGGGATAAATACCAAAAGATGTGAAAGAGTAGACATTTGGAGCACAGGAATTCTGAGAAGGGATAACAGCAAGTGCAAAGACCCTGAGGCTGGAACACACAGGGTACCTTGTGAAAAACACCTGGGAAAAGAATATTCCTAGATTCAATGGGCAGTGGAGAAATTGGAGATGAGACAGTCCCATAACAGGGTTCAGATCATGTAGGCCACTGCGGGCCATTGGGACAATTTGATTTTTACTTTCTAAAAGGTGGAAAGTCATCGAAAGATGTTTATCAAGAAGGTGGAGTGATCTCACTTGCATTAACAGGCATGCATTTGAAGCTGTGTTAAGAACAGACTGAAGGGAGAAAATATCAGAACACAAGTCTTGTTATAAGACTCTTACAATGATCCCCGTGAGGAATGTTGAGGGTTCGGACCCAAGGAAGTGGAAAGAAGCGATTGGATTCTGCATATGTGTAGAAGGTAGTGCTTTATTTCTCCAAAAGAAGCGGAGACTTGCTTTGTGACTGCCTCTACACCACCTCCAAAATGTGTGTGAGATTTTTTGACTCGCATTCTGTAAACGAACTGAAAGGGAAGTAAGACACCGATTTGACAGATTCACTTGGGGGACATCTGTTGCTTGCAATAGTATGAGATTTGTTCCTGTCTTCTTCTGTGCACTACAACCAAATTCTGCTATTTTATTCACATATGCCCTATGCATTTCTTTTTAAGATCATTTTTGGAAGAAGGTTGTATGTGTGTGTTTTTCTAACTCATTACAGCTTGATCTCGAGAAAAACTATTGGTTTTTGTATTTATTTTATGGCTGATCATCTTATTTTATCAGTTGTAATGCTTTCGTTTGTTTTTTATTTTTTTAATTATTTTTTAATTATAAAGATGTAGGGAACAATTCAGGGTTAGGCATACAAAATTGATTATGCAGGTACCCTTGTTGATGAGGCACACCCCTCCCTCCCCTAGCAGTTTCCCTCAACTGCCAACCCCACCCCCCTCCCCTGACAGTTTTCCACTACTGCCAATCCCTTTCTTATAGTACTATGATAATTGTTCAAGGTCCATTTATGAGTGAGAACATATGGTACTCTGGTCTTTGATTCTGTGATAGATCACTGAGTATGATTGACTCCAAATCCATCCAAGTTGCTGCAAAGTCCATATATTTGTCCTTCTTTATGGCTGCATGATATTCCATGTTTGTTTGTTTGTTTGTAAAATGAGTACATAGGAATTTATTAGAAGACAGAAAAGCTCCTGGTAGCGAGAGGGACCCAAAAAAGGGTTGCCCATTTTTTTTTGTTTTCTTTCCAGTGGTTTTCAGTTTAATCTTCCTGTATCGAGAAACGTACTTGCTCACTTCCATTATTTACTCATCTTAGTTCTCTACCTGGGTGGGTACACTTTGGTGGTACAAGAGATTTAGAATGAATCATCGTATGAGCAGCATAGGGTGGATCCCAGTGCTGCATGCCATGAAATGCCAGGTAGGCAGAAACAGCCTGCAGCTGCCAGGTATGCAGGATGGGGGTATGGGTGTGAGGGTGTGAGTGGGAGGTAGAAATGGAGCAGAAGATATTGAAGGGTGATGAGATGGGTAGAAAGATATTTAAAGCAAATGTGGGTTCATTTGAGTTAAACTTGTAAAGTTACCTAGGCTGACAGCCTCCTTTTAGGTATGAGGAAAATGTCCAAAGAATAGAAGAGAATTTTCCAAGGCCACAAGCTAAGTGGCTCAGCCAGGGCTCGAACGCAAGCCAGGTCTCTTCTTGCTTTCAGGGTACTTAACAGGGGGCCAACCTCACGAGAAAGAGTCAAGTTGGTAAAAAGTCAAGAAGCAAGAGAAGAATATTGGCCCTACTCCATAACCTTAAGTCGGGAAGGGGATAGAATACCACCTGACATTTTCCACATCACCACAGGTTGTTGAGCTAAAAAGACATAGGGAGAAAAGGCAGCATACTTACCCTTCTACAAGTTAATTATTGGACCTTGGAGACATTTGCTTATTCTCTGGGCCTCAGTCATTATCACCTTAAAAATACAGGATCCAGCTGGGCGCAATGGCTCAAGCCTGTAATTCCAGCATTTGGGGAGGCCGAGGCAAGAGGATTGCGTGAGTTCAGGGGTTTGAGACCAGCCTGGACAACTTGGTGAGACCACATCTCTACAATAAACAGCCAGGGCATGGTACCACGTGCCTGTAGTTCCAGTTGCTTGGAAGGCTGAGGCAGAAGGATCGCCTGAGCCCGGCAAGTCGACACTGGAGTGGCCATGAGCATGCCACTGAACTCCAGCCTGGGCGACAGAGTGAGACTCTGACTCAAAACAAAACAAAATAAAACAAAAAAACAGGATTCATTTACATGAAAGCCTGCATCCAGTTCACAGATGTGTTTTGATCTTGCTATATTTAAAAAGAATTTTTAATTATTTGGCATGACTTAAAAGTCATAAAAGTTGACCTAAAACCTGAATCTCTGGCTTTTCTTGAATACTGTGGAGATCTTACAACACTGGGCCAACTTGCTGAATGACACTTGTTGTCTGTGTGGGGAGGGACCCCCCACTGCTTGTACCACCACCACTTACTCACTTATTTAGGTTACTGCCTTTCCCCTGTGGCCTTCCCTAACAGGATCTCACCATCTTCCCAGCTCTGAGGTCCTGTGAGTCTGTGATGCTCTGATTCTGAGCATGGACTCAGCTAACACATCTCACATCAAGGTTAATCCACACGTCTGACCCCCTGAATAGCTCCTCCCCCATGCTGTCTGAGGCTCTGCCAATTTCTCCATTTTCTCCATTGTCTTCACACACCTCCTCTTCCTAAAGCCTGGGCTGCTGGGTCTTGGCAGTGTAATTCCAGAGCCTGTGCCTGTCATTTGGATGCTCTTTATCCCTCCCCTAAGCCAAGGGGCCTGGCTTCTACCCAGCGTGGCTCAGGAAGGAGGATGTGACAGGCACAGCTTTCCTAGCTCGGTTCCAGAACGAACGCCTCTGTTCTTTCTTTATACATCAATTCCCCCAAACTCCAGGGTAATAAATGAATCTGCAACAAATGGTGGCCATTGTACATCTAAAGAAAAGAGACAGATGTTCACGTTGGCTGCTCTGTCTGTTCGAGGCTCCTGCCCCAACAAGGACAAAACAAGCAAACAGAAGCCAGTGTACACTGACCAAGGCCCAGGACTAGCCCTGTCCAGGGTATGGTTGAGGAAGGGTGAGATGGCTTGGGAGCAGAAAAGTGGGGGGGGGGTCACGCTGAAGCCAAGATTACAATTTTTTTTTTCTATTTTTTAGTATTCTGGCATCAAATTTAAGGTTGTGCACATTTCAATACCAACTAAACAAATCAAGAAGCAAATACTTGAAGGTTTTGTCTGTGTGTGTGTGTGTGTGTGTGTGTGTGTGTGTGTGTGTGTGTGTGTGTGTGTGTACACGGAACTTTTTTCCAAATTCCTTTCCACATCAATAGTCTAGAAAGTGCTTTCAGGACACTAAGTCTTTCCGAGTTCCTGAGATCTAAAATTTTTACCCAGTATTGAATGTATACCTGAAGTGGTCAAATAATACTTTTATAAAAAGTTCTTCTACCTAAGATTATGGTTTTAACTTTAAGGATGGCCACAATCAACCAACATGCAAAGATTCTCAGACTATACATTGAGAAATTCATCAGACAATGCATTTACCACCTTACTGCGTTTTTAAATATTTTATTCTGTATGGAATTGGTATTCCCAATCTCTCTAAGGAAAGGCATGCCCCTTCTAAAAAAAATTTGCCTAGGAGCAGAGGTGATGATAAAAGACAGGAAGGATCCAAGACCCTCTGCATGGCAATTTGGGAGAACATTACTGAAGGAGCCCAAGCAAATTTCGCACAATCCGTTTAATGGCAAGTGGGCTTGTTCCCTTTCCATCAAGGGAACAATTCACTCAAACAGACCCCTGCCCAGAGTCTGGAATAAGAACCCTCATTTTAGGACACTCTTCCAAACATAAATACATAAGTACTAGAAAGGGGCATATCAGAAAACTTTTTCAAAAAATACAAAATAATAGGAACCAAAACCCTCTTCAAAACAAGAAAGTGTTTATAGGAAGTTCACTCAAAAAAAATTTTTAGCTTTTCTTGGAGTCTGTTCCTAAAAGATTTGATTTTATGATTGGGCACAACAGTAACTAGATTAATAACAAAATAAGATCATAATTCTAAGAGCATTTTCAATTTTGCAAACGGTCTGAAAACAGTAAGGGTCTTAAGAGCAACCAGGCCAGAGCAGGAAAGCGGAAAGCATATCAAAGCAGTTTGCACAGTAAGAAGGACTGAGGACATTGGATAGCATGAGAATAGATAGATTATGAGAAGCAAAGCTCAGCATGAAGTAGGCACACCTTGGGGCCACCTAGAAAACAGGTTGGGCTCACAGCGAAAGCCCTAGGTCGCAGGTCCTTTATGGGAAACTGGAGGACAGAGGTGCCGAATGGTCTCATCCTTCCCAAAACCTAAACCCAACTGGAAGAATGGTTTGTGGGGCAGACTCAACGCCTGTGTGGGACTGCATGCATACGCAGAGTTAAGAGACTCCAGTCGTAACCCAGGAATCCTCACCTTCAAGTCCTCGATCATTAAGCACAGGGTATCCAAGACAAGACTTTGTGCAGTCTTGTGCAAAATGTTGCTACCATTAGCATCCAGATGTGTTTTCCTTGGTCTGGGAACTTAGTGGGCTCCCCTGCAGATATCTTCATGGGAAGATGGACCTGGAGAAAGTTGGAACTCAACAAAGGTATGACTCAGAATCCCACAAAGGGGAACCTACGACCTAAGCTGTATGTCATAGAGGTTGAGTCTGTGTCTCCTCGACCAAATTCAGAGAGACACCTTGCATGATACCCATGAGCCCTCTGACTTCTCTGCTCTTGAGGGTTCTGTCACTGTGTGTGCCTGCCAACCACCAAGTACCAGAAAACTGGAAGCAAGGGAATTAATCAAGCTGAACTGGAACAATGTTGTTTACTGCCCTAGCACGTCTCTTAGGACCCCTCTCACCTCTATGAGGGACAGGCTTGAGCTCTGTTTCACCCTGCTCCACCATCTTTCAGGGGAAGAGCCATTGGGTCAAGGAGCAAAATTAAGGTATGATTCCCTCTGCCTTCACTTGGAAAACTATGGACCAGTGTAAGCATAGGAATTCAAGAAAGAAAAAGTTTCAAGGGAAAAAAAAAGCTGCCTGAGAGAGAATATAATCCGACAGGTTGCAAAAGGGAAGATGTGGACCTCCCCCAATCTCAAGAAGCTCTCAAGGTGTCAGGAAAGATAGACACATGAACATACAATGACAATTTCAGTGAGCCTTCACAGAGAAAGTACCATTTAAGATGATCCTTAAAACTGAAGTGGCAGAGCCACGCATGGCGGCTCAAACCTATAATCCTAGCACTTTGGGAGGCTGAAGAGAGAGGATTGCCTGAGTCCGTGGGTTCGAGACCAGCCTGGGAGACATGGCAAGACCTCGTCTCTACAATAAATCAAAAAAATTAGCTGGGCGTGATAGCGTGCACCTGTTGTTCCGGCTACTTGGAAGGCCGAAGCGGAAGGATCACCTGAGCCCAGCAGATCGAGGCTGCGGTGGCCAGGAGCATGCCACTGCCCTCCAGCCTGGACGAGACTCCAACTCAAAAAAACTGGAGTATAAACTCTTCTGGGAGAAAAGAAAGAGAGGAGGAGGAGGCATTTAAAGTAGAGGTTAAAGGCATGTCCAAAAAGATAAAGGTCGGAAAATAACCCTGTGCCAGAATGAAAAATAGATTATACCTTGTGTGCTGATGGTTGGTAGCTTGATATTGTGTCTAGACCTCGGTGCCACATACTTTCTGTGATTTCTCTTCTTAAATGTATTATATCCCCACGCTGATCTGATACACCTTCCTGCCCAAAACTGTTCATGGCATTGAGTCTTCATGAATGGTGGTCAAACCTCCAATTGTCTAAACGGAACCTGGTTTGCCCTTTCATTCCCCCTAATTTACCATAATCTCTCCAAGTTGTGCAGTTTTCAACTGCCTCTTGTCTATCAAACCTTCCCCGCCTTCTCGCAGTTTCTGCTCTGAATGAAGCTCTGAGCTGTATCGTTCCTTGTGTGAATCCCTCCAAGGGCTTTCTAATTCCACTGCCCAGCAACTGTGCCAGATTTAATTCACCCTCTGTAGAGAAACCGACTGATCTCTTTGAGATGAAAATCTAGAGTGACATTCCCAGGCTTAAAAACCTTTCCAGGACTCGCCCTTGGTTTTAGCAGAGATAAACTACAACTCTTTTTTTTATTTTCTTTTTTGCATTACCTCACATATGTATTACTTCCTTGTGGTGAGAATACTTAAAGATCTATTCTGTTAGCAATTTTCAAGTATACAATATACTGTTATTAACTGTAGTTACCATGATGTAACTTCAACTTATTTTATTTTATTTTATTTTAACGCTTCAGCTCCCACATATAAATGAGAACAGGTGGTGTTTGGTTTTCTGTTTCTGAATCAGTTTGCTAAGGAATATGATCCCCAATTCCATCAATATTGCTGCAAAGGATATGATTTCATTCTTTTTGATGGCTGCATAGTATTCCATGGTGTATATATATATATATATACCACCTTTTCATTATCCACTGGTATGTTGATGGGCATTTAGGTTGATTCCACATCCTTGCAATTGTGAATTGTACTGTGATGAACATGCAGATATAGGTGTCTTTGCTTTATAATGACCTCTATTCCTTAGGGTAAATACCTAGTAGTGAGATCGTTGAATCAAATACTTTTAGTTCCTTGAGTAATCTCCATACTGCTTTCCATAGAGGCTATACTAATCTACATTCCCACCAACAGTGTATAAGTGTTCCCTTTTCTCCACATCCATGCCAGCATCTATCTACTGTTTTTGATTTTTTTAATTCATGCATGGTGGTATCTCATTGTGGTTTTAATTTGAATTTCCCTGATTATGAATGATGGTCAGCATTTTTTTCATATGTTTGTTGACCATTTTATATCTTCTTTTGAGAGATGTCTGTTCTCAAAAGATGTCATTTGTCCACTTTTTAATGGGGTTGTTTGCTTTTTCTCTTGCTTATTTGTTTGAGGTCTTTGTAGATTCTGACTATTAGTCCTTTGTCAGATGTATAGTTTATGAATATCTTCTCCCATTCTGCAGGTTGCCCATTTGCTCTGTTGATTATTTATTTTGCTGTGCAGAGGCATGTTGGTTTAATTAAGTCCCATTTGTTCATTTTTGTTTTAGTTGCATTTGCTTTGGGAATTTTAGCCATAAATTTTTTGCCTAGGCTGATGTCCATAAGAGTTTTTCCTGGGTTTTCTTCTAAAATGTGTATGGTTTCAGGTCTGACATTTACATCTTTAAGACATCTTGAGTTAATTTTTTGTATGTAGGGAGAGGTGAGGATCAAGTTTCATGTTTCTGCATGTAGCTATTCAATTTTCTCAGCACCATTCAACAGGTGTGCTTTCCCCGCTGTATGTTTTTGCCTGTTTTGTCAAAGATCAGTAAGTGGTAGGTATTTCAGTTTATTTCTGGATTCTCTATTCTGTTCCATTTGTCCATGAGTCTTCTTTTATACCAGTTACATGCTGTTTTGATTACTACAGCACTGTAGTGTAATTTGAAGCCAGGTAATGTGATGCCTCCAGCTTTGAATTTTTGGTTTTTAGAACTGCTTTTGCTTCGAGCTCTTTTGTGGTTCCATATAAATTTTAGGATTGTTTTTTCCAATTCTGTGGAAAGTGACATGGATGGTTTCATAAGGATTGCGTTTAATCTGTAGATTACTTTGGGAAATATAGTCATTTTAATAATGTTGGTCTTTCCAATCCATGGGCATGAGATGTTTCTTCATTTGTTTGCATTCTCTGCAATTTTTTTCACCAGAGTTTTGTAATTCTCCTTGTAGAGCTATTTTGCCTGCTTGGTTAAATATATTCCTAGGTATTTTTGCTTTCTGTTACTATTGTAAATGGAATTCGGTTCTTGATTTGATTATCAGCTTGGTCACCATTGGTGTATAGCATTGCTACTGATTTGTGTCTGTTGATTTTGTATTCTGAAACTTTACCAAATTTTTTTTTTTGAGTTGGAGTCTCACTCTGTCGCCCAGACTGGAGTGCAGTGGCTGCTCCTGGCCACCACAGCCTCGACCTGCTAGGCTCCAGAGATCCTTCCGCCTCAGCCTTCCAAGTGGCCGGAATTACAGGCATGCACTACCACGCCCGGCTGATTTTTTGATTTATTGTAAAGATGAGGTCTCACTGCCCAGGTGGGTCTCGAACCCACAGGCTCAGGCAATCCACCACCTCGCCTCCCAAAGTTGCGGGATTACAGGCTAAGCCACCGAGTCTGGCTACCAAATTTATTCATCAAGTTCAGGAATCTTTTGGGGGAATCTTTAGGGTTCTCTAAGTAAAATATTACGTCATCAGCATACAGAGAGAGTTTGATTTCTTCTTTTCCAGTTTGGATACACTTTATTTCTTTTTCTTGTCTGATTGCTCTGGCAAGGGCTTCTAGTACTATACTAAATAGTAGTGGTGAATGTGGGCATGCTTGCCTTGTTCCATTTCTAAGGTGGATTGTGTTCAACTTTTCTCCATTCTGGATGACGTTGACTGTGGATTTGTCATATATAGCTTTTATTATTTTGAGGAATGTTCCCTTTATGCCTACTTTGCTGAGGGTTTTTATCATGAAGGGATGCTGGATTTTATCAAATGCTTTTTCTGTGTCTGTTGAAATGATCACATTATTTTTGTTTTAAATTCTATTTATGTAGTGAATCACATTTATTGAGTTGCATGTGTTGAACTACCCTTGCATCCCTGGGATAAAGTTCATTTGGTCGTGGTGTATTTTTTTTTTTTTTTTTGTATTTGCTATTAAACTCAGTTTGCTAATGTTTTGTTGAGGATCTTTTAGTCTATGTACATAGGGATATTGGTCTGTAGTTTTATTTTCTTGTGTCTTTTCCTGGTTTTGGTATCAGAGTGATACTGGCCTCATAGAATGAGCTAGGGAGGATCCTTCCTCTTCAATCTTGAGAAACAGCTTCAGTAAGATTGAGACCAGTTCTTTGAAGGTCTGGAAGATTTCAGCTGTGAGTTCATCAGGTCCTGGACTCTTTTTTTGTTGGTAGACTTCTAATTACTGTTTCAACCTTGCTACTCATTACTGATCTGTGCAGGATTTATATTTCTTCCTAATTCAAGGTTGAGTGGTTGAACATTTCCAAAAATTTATCCATTTACTCTATATTGTCTAATTTATTTGCATAGAGTTGTTCATAATAGTCTTGGATGATATTTGCAATTTCTGTCATATCAGTTGTAATGTCTCCTCTTTTATTTCTGATTGACCTAATTTGAGTCTTCTCTCTTCGTTTCTTAATTAATCTAGCTAATGGTCTATCAATTTTGTTTATCTTTTCAAAGAACCAAGTTTTTCTTTCAATGATCCTTTGTATTGTTTGTTTGTTTTTAATTTCAATACCATTTAGTCCTGCTCTGATCTTCATTATTTCCTTTCTTCTGCTAGCTTTGGATTTGGTTTGTTCGTCTTTTTCTAGTTCCTTGAGTTGTGAGGTTAGGTTGTCATTATGTGCTCTTTCAGTCTTATTAGTGTAAGCCTGAAGCTCTACACATTTTTTTCTCTGAGCACAGCCTTGACTGTGTCTCAGAGGTTTTGCTAAGTTGATTCATTGGTGTAACTGGTTTCAAGGAATTTTTTTATTTCCATCTTCTTTTCATTGTTGACCCAAGGATCATTCAGGAGCAAATTGCTTAACTTCCATGTTTGTTTACATGAGTTCTTCTTGGAGTTAATTTCTAGTTTTATTCCACTGTGATCTCAGATGGTGCTTGATATGATTTCAATTTTTTTTTAGTTTATTGAAACTTTATTTGTGGCCCAAAATGTGTCTATCTTGGAGAATATGCCATGTGCTGATAAGAAAAATGTACATTTTGTAGTTTTAAGATGGAAAGTTTTGTAGCTGTCTGTTAGTTGCATTTCCTCTAGAGTCCTGTTTTTTGTCCTAGTCCCCTAGAGTCCTTGTGTTTTTTTTGTTGACTTTCTGCCTTGATTGTCTACTGCTGTCAGTGGAGTGTCGAAGTCTCCCATTATTATCATATTACTGTCTCTCTCTTTTTTTAAGTCTAGTAGAATCTGTTTTATAAAGCTGAGGGCACTGGTGTTTGACACATATATATTTTAAATTGTTATGTCTTCTCATTGGATTGATCCCCTTTTCATTATATAATAGTCATATTTGTCCTTGTTTTACTGTTGTTAATTTTAAGACTGTTTTATCTGATATGCAAATGACTATTCCTGCTTGTTTTTGGTTTCCATTTGACCGAAATATTTTCCCCACCCCTTTACATTGAGTCTTTGTGAGTTAAGTGGATCTCTTAAAGGCAGCAGATATTTATTTTTTTATCCATTCTGCCAGTTTACGTATTTTTAGTGGGGCATTGAGACCATTTACATTCAGAGTTAATAATGATATGTAAGGTACTATTCTATTCTTCACACTGGTTGTCAACTGTTTGCTCTGTTTCTTTTCTCAGTTGTGTTATTGTTCCATAAAGTCTGGGAACTTAATTATTTCTAGAGTTTTTCTGCTGGTGTATTTCAACCTTTTGTTTCAGTATTTAGCACTCCTTTGAATATCTCTTATAGAACTGGTCTAGCATTGACAAATCCATCAGTGTTTGCTTGTCTGCAAACAACTTCATTTTTCCTTCATTTATGAAACTTACTTTTGTGGTATAAAAAAATTCTTGATTGACAGTTATTCTGCTTGAGGAGATTGAAGATGGGGCCTTAGTCCCTTCTGGCTTCTATGGTTTCTTCTGAGAAGTCTGATGTTAATCTAACAGGTTTACCTCTGTAAGTTATTTGATGCTTTTCTCTCGCTTCTCTTAAAATTCTTTATCTCACATTAATTTTGCAAGGCCAGTTGATTATATGCCTTGGGGATGACCTTTTTGTAATTAATCTTATGAAGGTTCTTGGGGCTTCTTGTATCTGGATGTTTAGATCTCTGGCAAGGCCAGGGAAGTTTTCCTCCATTATTCCCTCAAATGGGTTTTCCAAAACTGTTGCTTTCTCTCTGTCCTCAGTAACACCTATAATTCTCAGGTTTGGGCATTTTACATAATCCCATATTTATTGGTGACTTCATTCTATTCTGTTGATTCAGTTCTTTTTTTTATTGTCTGATTGGATTAGTTCAAAAGCCTTGTCTTCTTCAAGTTCTGAGATCCTTTCTTCTGCTTGTTTTAGTCTACTGTTAAAACTTTCCACTGAATTTTGTACTTCCCTAAATGCTTTTTTCATTTCCAGAATTTCAGCTTTTTTGTTTGTTTATTTGTTTGTTTGTTTTTCTTTTAAGTTGTCTCTTTGGATAATTTTTTATCCATGTCCTGATTCGTTTTTTACTATTATTATTTCTTTATGCTGGTTTTTAATTGTCTCCCAAAGTTCATTGACCAGTTTTATCATCAACCTTTTGAATTCTATGTCTGAAACTTCATTTTGGTTAGGGTTCATTGCTGAAGAGTTGATGTGGTCTCTTGGTGGTACTGGAGAACTTCTTAAAAAATATATTGTCGGAATTATTTTTCTTGTTCCTTCTCATTTGGTTAGATAATATCTTCTTATTTGAGGTGGACAGGGGCCTGATGAAGGCACTGTGGGGGTTCCCTATAGCCATGTTATATGTAGCCTTGGTGTGGTAAGTTTCTTAATTGCCAGATGTGGCAGCCCTGTGCTATATACCTGTACTGGCTCTTGGCATTCTGAGTGGCCAACGTGGCTTGGAAACTGTTGCTAGCTGGGGTTTGGGATGAGGCCTTCTCCAAAGCTGAGGTATTGTGTCTGATGTGGTTGGCTGTAGTGTTGACCAGGGACCAGGAGGTGGCATTTGTGGGAGAAAGCCGGCTACAGTAGTGGTTATAGGGCTAAACCCTGACCAGTGTTGCTCCAAGAAGTGCCCAGCCAGCCTAGGCTGAGAGCAGGGCTCTGGGTATTTCCCAGGTTTTCTGTCTGTTTTGAGCTTCTGGGGTAGTGTAGAGGAAAGGAGATGAAGCGCACTGCAAGTGTACACTCAGTTGTCCCAGCAAGAATTAGATAGGAGTCCCAGGCCACTGGAGTAACACTGTTGTACAGAGCAGGCCCAGAAGACTTCACAAGGGGAGTTAGAGTTTGCTATGGTGATATATTCCACATGGCTCCTACCTTGGCCTCCGGAAATCTGTGATCTGAATGTCAAGGTTCAGCCACCTTCAGTGCCTCAGGTGTTCTCAGGCAATCCAGTCAGCCAGGAACTATGTGCAGCTGCAGAGTTTGCTTTTGGAGCCTGTTACCTCCAAGTTCAACTGGAACACAGCTGCTCTACCCTGCAATGGTCCCAGGAAATGATGGCTGACTTTGTTCAAGGCTTGTTTCCTGTACCACTCCATTTCAGAGCATGGCTGTAGGGAAGGCAGTTTCCTGTGAGAGACTGGGGTCCCACAAGGTGCAGGGAGTCCTGCAAGTGTGAAGCAAGAGCACAAAACTCCTGAATTCCCATCATTCATCTTCTCCACTATGTCTGGTAGATTGTGGTGGTACAGGCAAAAGTTCGACCAGTTCCAGCCCAAGTTGGTGGACTTTTTTTTTTCTTCTTGGCTCTAAATTGTTGTCACTCTTTTGGAGACTTGTGCTGCATGCTGCTGTATCTGTTCCTCTCTGGGTGCTGGGCAAACTCTTTCTATCTTGGTTTACTCTGCAGGAGAAACTCACTTTAGCTGCCTCACATCGGCCATCTTACTCTGGAAATCTACCACTCTTTAACTTATCACAGAAGACCATTCAGCTTCTAACCTTTCTGACAGCTGGAACCTCTTTTACAAACCTCCTCCCCATTCCCTTCTAATGGTAATTACTGGGAAATTAAAAGACTCTTTTTATTCCTGTGCTTTCATGCCTTCCATGCTTTATAATGCATACGTGGATAACTCCTAACACTTCTTCAAAAAGCAGATCAAGTTTATCCATCTTTAGGGCATCATTCCTGAAACTCCAGCATGTGTTGGGTTGTCCTGTAGTCAGTATCTTCATCACTAGACTCTCTTCCTCACAAAGATAGAAATGTTGGTTCAAATCACTTATCAAACTGGGAGTCTTCTATCTAACACAGTGTTGGGGCATATATAGTAGGTCATAATTGAATGAATGAATAAAATGTTTAAATAAACAAATGGCTCCATTACTTCATCATCAGTCCATCTACTGCTCCCAAAAGTCTCTAGTGGAATTCTTTATTAGTGTAAACTTACCCTGGGACCTTTTTCAGGAGTTTGGAGAGTCAGGTGAATCAAATACAATCAAATTACTAATCAATTTATTCACTTCGATGTTCTCTAAAATTAGGAGCATGTGAATGAATATGTATGGACATGTGTAATTGTAGACACTCATGCACATAAATTACTGGCAGGAATTCTGGCGCTATGCTCATAGGAGCATGACATTTATTTTCACCGGTCTTCAATGGGGAGCTGCCTCTGGAACACCCTACTCCAAAGACAAATTGGCTAAAGACTCTCTCCACTTTTATGACTTATTCATTGCTTATTCTTTAAAACTGTGCTCTCACTATTCACAGTAGCAAAAACATGGAACCAACCATGCTGCCCATCGAAACTGGACTGGATTTTTAAAATGCAATGCACCACAAAGTTCCCCCCAAACCCACAAAGACATGGACACTAAACACCATGATGCTAAGCAACTCCTGAGTCAACATGAAAATCAAAACAGAGATTAAAAGATACTTGGAAACAAATGAAAATGAAGAAACATCTTACCAAAACCTCTGGGATGCCACGAAAGCTGTAGTAAGAGGGGAATTTATATCCCCACAAACACACATGAAGAAAATGGAAGGAACAGAAATTTACAACCTAACAAGCCACCTAAAGAAGCTGGAAAAGCAAGACCACCAAAACCCTAACTTCAGCAGAAGAATCCAGATCACCAAAATAAAAGCCCAAATTTGGGACATACAAGACCAAAAAAAATACTACAAAAAAAAAATCAATGAAGCAAAAAGCTGGTTCTTTGAAAGATAAACAAGATTGATGGTTCCCTAGCTAGACGGACCAAGAAAAAGAGAGAAAAAGCCCAAATAAACTCAATCAGAAACACAAAAGATGGAGTCACAACTGACCCCGAAGAAATACAAAAGATTATCAGAGGCTACTACGTACACTTGTATGGAAAGAAACTTGAAAACTTAAAGGAAATGGAGGACTTTCTGACATCACACAACCTCTCCAGGTTGAAGCAAGAAGACATTGAGACACTAAATAGACCAATAACAATCCAGGAAATTGACTATGTCATAAGAAAACCACCTACCAAAAAAGCCCTGGACCAGATGGATTTCCAGCAGAATTCCACAAAACATACCAGAAGGAACTAATACCAATCCTACTGAAAGTATTCCAGATGATTGAGAAAGATGAAACTCTCCCCAAATCATTCAATGAAGCTAACATCACATTGGTACCCAAGCCAGGTAAAGACCCAACAAAGAAAGAGAACTACAGGCCAATATCCTTGATGAACATAGATGCTAAAATTCTCAACAAAACTCTAGCAAACTGGATTCATCAACACATCTCAAAAATCATCCACCATGACCAAGTAGGCATCACCCCCGGGACGCAAGATCAGATCAACATTCGTAAGACCATAAATGTAATTAAATACATCAACAGACATAAAAACAAAAGCCACATGATTATATCATTAGACACAGAAAAAACTTTTGATAAAATCCAGCACCCCTTCTTGATAAAAACCCTCAAACATCTAGGCATAGATGGGCCATACCTCAAAATAGTAAGAGACATCTACGAGAAACCCACAGCCAGTACACTGCTAAAAAGACAGGAATTGGAAGCATTTCCCCTGAAAACTGGAACAAGACAAGGATGACCTCTCTTACCCCTCCTGTTCAACATAGTTTTGGAAGTCCTGGCTAGAGCAATCAGAGAAGAGAAGGCAATCAGGGGTATCCAACCAGGAAAAGAGGAAATCAAGTTATCCCTCTTTGCAGATGACATGATTCTATACCTCAAAAACACAAGAAAATCTGTCAAAAACCTCCTTGCACTGATAAAGGACTTTGGCAAAGTCTCGGGGTATAAGATAAATGTGCAAAAGCCAGTTGCATTTCTATACACCAATAATAAACAAACAGAAACCCAAATAAAAAGCACTATCCCATTCACAATAGCCACAAAAAAAAAAATGAAATACCTTGGCATCTTCCTAACTAGAGACGTGAAAGACCTTTACAATGAAAACTACAAAACATTGCTCAAGAATTCAGAGATGACACAAACGAATGAAAAAATACTCCACGCTCATGGATTGAAAGAATCGACATTGTTAAGATGTCCATTCTACCTAAGGCAATCTACAGAATGAATGCAATACCCATCAAATGACCATTCTTCTCAGACCTAGCAACATTCTTCTCAGACCTAGAAACAACAATGCAGGAATTCAGATGGAAACATAAACAACCAAGAATAGCCAATATCTGTCTGGGGATGGGGAGACACCTCTTATCAACAAGGGTGCCTGAACAAAGCATATTTGTATACTTAACCCTTAACTGTACCCCACAATATCATAATAAAAAATATTGATTATAAAAAAATATGGTACACATACACAATGGAAATTATGCAGCCATAAAGAATGACAAATATATGGACTTTGCAGCAACTTAGATGGATTTGGAGTCGATCATACTCAGTGATTTATCACAGAAACAAAGAACTGAGTTCCATATGTTCTCATTCATAAGGTGACCTTGAACAAATATAATGCTATAAGAAAGTGATTGACAGTAGCGGAAAACTGTCAGGGCGGGGGAAGGGTGGGACTGGCAGTTGAGGGAAACTGCTAGGGGAGGGAGGAGCATACCTCATCAACAAGGGTACCTGCATGATCAATGTTTGTATACCTAACCCTGAATTGTACCCCACACCTTTATAATAAATAAATAATTTTTTTTAAAAAAAAGAATAGCCAAGACAATCCTCAGCCAAACAAAAAGGCAGGAGGTATCACACTCCCAGACTTTGAGCTTTATTATAAAGTTACAATAATCAAAACAGCCTGGTATTGGTACAAGAACAGGTATATAAATCAATGGAATAGAACTGAGATTCCAGAAGCAAAACTTCAGTTTCTCAACCAACTCATCTTCAAAAAAACCTCCACCAACAACCAGTGGGGAGAGGAGAACCCATTCAGTAAATAGTGCTGGGAAAACTGGCTGATTACATGCAGAAGATTGAAACAGAACCCCAAGCTATCCCCATACATAAAAATCAACTCTAAGTGGATCAGAAACCTAAACGTAAAACCTCAAACTACAAGAACCTTAGAAAATGCAGGAGATATCCTTATGGAAATTGGAACTGGCAACCAATTCCTGATCAAAACCCCAAGTACCCATACCATAAGAGATAAGATAGACAAGTGGGACCTTATAAAACTGACAAGCTTCTGCAAAGCCAAAGAAACCATCAAGAGAGCAGGAAGACAGCCCACAGACTGGGAAAAAATATTTGCCAAATGCATGTCTCACAAAGGCCTAACATCAAGGATCTACAAGGAACTCAAACGTGCTGGAAAGAAAAAAAAACAAACAGCCCCATTACAAAGTGGGCAAAAGATATGGACACTTCTCAAAAGAAGACATACGAGCAGTCAACAGATACATGAAGAAATGTTCAGCCTCACTAGTCATCAAGGAGATGCAAATTAAAACGACACTGAGCTACCACCTAACTCCAGTCAGAATGGCCACCATCAATAACTCAAAAAATAACAGATGCTGAAGAGGATATAGCGAAAGGGGAACACTTCGACACTGTTGGTGGGAGTGTAAACTAGTACAACCTCTGTGGAAAACAGTGTGGCAATTCCTAAAAGTTCTAAAAACCGACCTCCCATATGACCCTGCAATACCCCTACTGAGAATATACCCGGAAGATCTCAAATCACTCTATAAAAAGATACCTGCACGTGTATGTTTATCACAGCCTTGTTCACAATAGCAAGAACATGGAACCAACCATGCTGCCCATCAAAAGAGGACTGGATTTTTAAAATGTGGTACATAGCCAAGCTCGGTGGCTCAGCCTGTAATCCCGCGCCTTTGGGAGGCGAGATGAGTGGATTGCCTGAGTCCGCAGGTTCGAGACCCGCCTGGGCAGGCGAGACCTCATCTCTACAATAAATCAAAAACTTAGCCAGGCGTGGTAGCGCGTGCCTGTAATTCCGGCTACTCGGAAGGCTGAGCCAGAAGGATCACTGGAGCCCAGCAGGCCGAGGCTGCGGTGGCTGGGAGCGGCCACTGCACTCCAGTCTGGGCAACAGAGTGAGACTCCAACTCAAAAAAAAAAAAGTTTTTAAAAAATGTGGTGTATATGCACAATGGAATATTATGCAGCCATGTAGAAGGACAAACATATGGACTTTGCAGCAACTTGGATGGATTTAGAGTCTATAATACTCAGATAACTATCAAAGAAACAAAGAACAGAGTACCATAAATGAACCCTGAACATTTATCATGATACTATAAGAAAGGGATTGCAGTAGCGGGATACTGCTGGAGGGTGGTGACCACAAAACCAATAAGGGTACCTGATCTCAAACCAGACAAATTGGGGTCCAAGGGATGGCCAAGTGTTATGTTTAAAATATCCACTTGTATACTGAATCCTGAATTATAACTCATATAAATGTGTGTGTGTGTGTGTGTGTGTGTGTGTATGTGTGTGTGTGTGTGTATAAATTCTGCTCTCCAATGCATCAGAATTCTCAAGTGACATTCCTGGGTAAGATTGACCTATGGGATCAGGGGAGATGAAATATGATATTGCTGGTTTTGAAATTTCATCATATCCTCAGGAAGACAAATGTTCTCTCATTGGTCTTTTCAAAGGTTTAGTTGATGCTACCAAGTTCTTCATTCCTTTGATTTTTAAAAAGAAGATAGACAAAGCATTGATTTCTTTGTGTTGTCATATGGAGAGGCTGAAATTAGTTAATTCTATTTTTAAAAAAAGCTCTTGAGACAGACACATCATGGGCTAAACCTTAATGTCGGCTATCCATCGCCGCTCTGCAGTTCCTGCTTGCTGTAATTCCCAGACCATGGGCAAGATTATGGGCAAATCTATCAGACTGATGGCAGGAGTATTTGGGAAGCACATGCCATAAATGTTGGGGAAGGATATCTGTAACCTTTCTGGGACACAGTAATATGAAAAGAACAGGCTTTTGAAACTGAATGGTACTGGTTCAAATCTCAGCTCTGTTACTTACAAGTTGTATAAGTAAGGATAAACTGGTTGTATAAGTAAGGATAAGTTGTATAAGTAAGGATAAACCTCATAAACTGGTTAAAAGATTCAACACAGTAGCATAGGCAAAACATCTGATATTTAGCAAGAAATTCATGAGAGTCTCTTGCCCTATTTCAGGGGTTACTATATTAATGGAGAGTTGTTTTACAGTGGGTACAAAGTTTCAGTTATTCTTGAGAGTAATAGCTTACAAATAACTTACAAATAACTTATTAATAATGATGCCTGTAGTTAACAATACAGTATTGTGCACATCAAAAAATCGTTAGCAGATAGACTTCATGTTTTCATGTTATGTTCTTAACACGCACACACACACACACACACACACAAAGGCCCAAAGAATCTTTGGAAGTTGATGTATGTATTTATGGCTTTGATTGTGATCATGGTATTACAGGCATTTGCATATATATAAACTCAACAAATTTTACACATCAAATATGTGAAATTGTTTTATATCAATATACCTTAATAAAGTTTTTTTTTTCTTGAGTTGTAGTCTCACTCTGTTGCCCAGGCAGGAGTACAGTGGCATGCCCACGGCCACCACAGCCTCGATCTGCTGGGTTCAGGTGATCCTTCTGCCTCAGTCTTCCAAGTAGCTGGAATTACAAGCACGCGCCACCACCACATCCAGATAATTTTTTTGATTTATTGTAGAGACGAGGTCTCGCCAAGTTGCCCAGGTTGGTCTCAAACCCGTGGGCTCAGGCAATCCTCTCACCTCGGCCTCCCAAAGTGCTGGGGTTATAGGTGTGAGCCACTGCACCTGGCTTAAACCTGTGTTTTAAAAAAGAAAACATATCTTTAATAAGTACTTCCTTGAGCTCCCAAATTCCCAGTTCCTCGAATTAAGTAAACCACTGAGAGAGAATCAGATCTTTTTCACTCTAAAATGTAGTCTCATACAAATACCTAACCTTCCACATAGAAATCAGGCATTAATAAGCACTGGGCAGTTAGTCTCATTCTTTTCCTTGGCTACAGACTTTCTTAAGTTCTGAGGTAAATGATGGCCAATCCCATAGTCAACTCACGTTTGCAACAGTTAAGACGATATAACTGACTACTGGCCTCCTAAGTTAGTTGAAGGGTGACAAAAATTCAAAAAGAACTAGGGTATTAGAAGAGTTGATTAGGGACTGTAAAATTTGGTATTCTGCTAAATCTCTCTGGTCTGCAATTATTGGCAATTCTGTGAAGACTCTAATGTCAATGTATGTATGCAGATCTTCAATAATACAAGGAAGCAAGGTTGCCAATGTATCATCAATGTTGTCCTCAGTAGATTGTGGTTTATATTTGCCAACATTCTTGCTTTTCAATTTTAAAATACTTTGAGTGTTATTTTATCACTATCAGCTGTCTGTTGGAGGGGGTATTTTTAAAATCTACCATGCATAGTGGTATACATGCTTGCCATGATATTTTGCTGATTATTCAACTAACTAGACTATAAGTTATATATATATATTTGGGAAGTAAAAGATGAGATATCACTCCTGTCTACCACCATTGCTATGTGATGGATACATAATTTCTCTCAAAATTTGCTCCTACAGTAACGTTTATTTTTAATTTTAAAAAGCTCTCCTGAAACTTGGCAAATGAAATTTAAAAGTAAGGTTTTTATTGTATTTTGTCTTGTATAAGTGAATCTCTGGCAAAAAGTGTAAGAGCTGCTGGCTGATAGGGTGCCCATTATCATTGAAAATATCTAGGAAATTGGCCAATTTCTCTTCTCTTCAGAATGAATGTAAATTTCTCATGGGCTCCTAATGAGTTTGCTTTACAATTCAGGGAGCAATTATTCAGTTCAGTGACTTACACAATTCTATCCTGAGAACCTGAATGAGAATAGGCTATCCATGATCATGAACCCATAAAGGATTCTACTCCTGCAGTGCAAATCCAGTTAGATTTATAGTTTGTCAGGTGATCATTTAAAACCCTAGCGAGAGGCGTCATAGAACTATGGCAGCTGTTCCAACATAACTTGGAAAATTGTGGTTCTCTGTCACTCAACCCTGGAAAAGGAAGCTGTAGAGTTGAACACCCAATTCAAATGTCCTTTAGGACTTTGTGCGAGTATGATCTGAGACACAACTTTTTAGTAACAAACTGCTTTCTCAGATACTGTAGGATCTATTCAGTTGCCGTTGGTAAGTGCTGCAGGAAAAAAAAGAATGGCCTAGAGGATACTTTCACAAAAGTTGAAGGCTACCATTTTGTCATTAAACCACAGGCTGTTACATCTGGAAGGAGTCTTGGAGTTTATTTAATCTAAACTTCTTTTATTTAAACCAAAACAGTGGAGAACCACAATCCAGAGAATTAAAGCTACCCAGCTGGTTTATAATTTTAATTAGTAAATAATTCAATCACCTTTTCCAATTATTGTCTAATATACAAAACACTAACTAATAGTCTTTGCTTAACTCTTAAGTTCATTGTCTTTTCTCCCATGATTTCTTTATTAACCCTATATGCTCTAATCAGGACCCAAATACTGAAATGCTAAATCATGATATTTCATAGCTTAGAATTTTTGTACCTTATATACTTTCTTCTGGAATAGTCTTGCACTATTTTCCAACTAGTACATTTTTATTCCTCCTTCAAAACCCAATTTACAAATTACTTATTCTAAAAGATCGTCAACCCTGTATCAGTCTAACATTGCTGTGGAAAGAACATATATAATTGGCAGACCACAATGAAAATTTATTTCTTGCTCACAAGTTTGGGACTTGGCTCTAAGTTGGACTTAGAGAGGTAACTCTGCTTCAAGTCCCAGATCTGCAGGCCTGTGCCACACAGCTACATGTCCATCATCTTCCTGTTGGGACAATCATATTAACAGGATGTCTTCTTCTCATGGTTTAGCAGAAGTGCAAGAGCAACTGAAATGGGCTAAATCAGTCAATGAAATCAAATTGCTAGCAAAATAATAGTATTAACCATCTTACTTCATTTTGTTTAAAGCTTCCATCTTCATTGCCTTCCTGACCTAAGAATCACTCCTCATTGCCTACCTGTGATTACAGTAATGTTCCCATGACCACAGACCCCCAATTTTGTCTCCTTTGGGCAGGTTGTGCTGACTGTTTCCTGCTGACTGTTACAAAACTCCTTAGCCATAAGTTCCATGAAATTGTATGACTGAAATCAAATATTACACTTTGCAAGACCCCATGGTCACATCTTCATATTTTGTTCTTATATTGTGTTAGTGACCTAACCAAGGTAACTCCATTGTGTAATGATTCTTCTTCCTTGTCTCTATGTAACTGCCTTAAACTATATCTTAGTGGCAGAACTCCAGGGACTTTCTGGGCACTGGCTATACCTAGGACATGAAGTTAATCAAAGCTCCTTAACAAACAAAAAGTTCCCATTTTGGTTGCCAAGTTGTTAGTTAATAATTGCTATGGTCTCTAAGTTGCTATGTAGCCAATACTGCAAATTTTACCTAGAAAAGCAAGTCACAAACTGTACTAGTTTGTCAAGAGTTTTTTCTTGGCATTTGCCTGCTCTTGACTAGCACATTAATAAACTCATAATTAATTAAACTCAGCTTGCTGGTTTGACTTCTTGCTTACTCGGTCATAACACAACATGCACAATTCTATGAGTACAGTTCAAGTCTGCTGGCATCTATTGGTCAAGACAAATAGAATGGTCAACCAAACACAGGGAAACCAAAGTGTAAATTTTCCTATGAGACAGAATGAACGGTATAAATCATCTGGCAAAGACCATGGACACAAAAGAGGTCAAGAATTGGTAACAATAATTCAATCTAGCCGGGCTCAGTGGCTCAGCCTGTAATCCAGCGCCTTGGGAGGCTGAGGTGAGTGAACTGCCTGAGCCCGCGGGTTCGAGACCCACCTGGGCAACTTGGCGAGACCTCATCTCTACAATAAATCAAAAAAATTAGCCGGGCGTGGTAGCGCGCGCCTGTAGTTCCAGCTACTTGGAAGGGTGAGGTGGAAGGATCGCCAAAGCCCCTCAGGTAGATACAGTGGTGGCCGGGAGCGGCCACTGCCCTCCAGTCTGGGCGACAGAGTGAGACTCCAACTCAAAAAAAATAAAATTAAATTAAAATTAAAATAATAATAATAATAATCCAATCTACTTTTAGTTTAAATATACTCCCAGGTTTCTTCTTTGTTAACTCTGGACCTGGTATGTGATTCTGCAATCATAACTGTTTGACAGTTGGTCTCCCAGTTAAAGATATTTTGAAAATAATAGCTAGCATATAGTGAATATGCTGTGTACCATGAAGCACACTGAAATTTTTACAGGCAGAATCCTAGGTTAACTTCTCAGCAAACCTATCATACTACAGTTATCCTGAATTTGCTGGTGAGGAAAATTATACTGAGGCACTAGACAGCTTGTCCAAGCACATAAAATTAGAGCAGAGGCTCAAACCCAAGACTAATTTCAAAGAATCTTGTCTTCCTCACTAAACTACAGCCTTCTTTATTTGATTAGGATCTTAAGAAAGAACTTTATTTGATTTGCCTCTTATCAGCCCAGTAACTAGGACAGTGCCTGCTACATGGAGGAACTCAGTACTTGTTTACTGAATTGAGTTACAGCACCTCTAACTTGTCAGTCTTTCCAGCCTTCTCTCTCACTTCCCTAGGTAAATTTCACTCAGACTGACCCACGACTGCTAAAATACTATATGCCTCTGACCCTCTTCCTTCCATTTCTGATACTCAATCATTCAAGCATTCATACTCTCTCACTCATCTGAAATTCATTTATCCCTATGTCATAGAGTCATAGGGTCACAAGGAGGCTAGATCATGGAATATGGTGTCGTACTTGGCCCTGGGCATGGCTGAGGTGAACTGAACCACAATATCTGTGCGTCGGCTGAGTGCGCAGAGGTTTTTATTGAATTCATCTTGTCTATTAAATGACAAGTGATGATCTAGGGCAAGATGCATACTTTATTTATATCATAATCACTCTTCCCAGGAAGACTGTCATAAGGACCAGAATGACACGCCATACTTCATAAATATAGAAGTTTTGCCACAATAAAAAAATCTCTGTATTAAATTAAAAATCTGAATTCTACACTAACTCAGTCATTGTCTTAACATTGCCTCTTCTCATGAATCATCTCACTTCTCAGTTGTGACATCGATTAAGTTGAGGAATAGTATGCATCCCAATGGACAGACTTAAATCCTCTGTGTGAATGGAGTAATTCGCAGTAAGCAGATATATTTGGAAAATGCAAAACTCACCAGTTATTAAAGAAACAAAAGTTACAACGGGGGTCCTTATATTTATACATAAAGAGGTTAATTGTAGCTTATTTATAGATGGTGTTTTTTATAAAGTACCATTGTCTGTCGAGTAAATCTTAAAAGAACAAGTACATTTTCTTTTTGTTTTGTCTAATTTTAAAGATGTGGGGTACAATTCAGGGTTAGGTATACAAAAATGCTCATTATGCAGGTGCCCCTGTGGATGAGGCATGCCACCCACCTTCCCCAGGCAGATGCCCACTACTGCCAATCTCGCTCCACCCTCCCCTCCCGGCAGTTTCCCGCTCCTGTCAATCCTTTTCTTAGAGTATCACAATAGTTGTTCAAGGTTCGCTGATAAGTGAGAACATGTGATACTCACTTCTTTGTTTCTGTGAAAGTTCACTCAGTATTATAGACTCCAAGTCCATCCAGATTGCTATGAAGTTTATGAGTTTGGAGAACAAATAAATTTTAAAACTCTTATACTTTTTGATGGCTAGGGGAAATACAAACTGACACATGACTGTAGAAAAATTTGGTAACATAATTCAAAGGAAATAAATTATATGAATGAAGACTTTTTTAAAAAAGAAAAACGTAACAATCTATGCAATATATGAAAACAGTTATGTTAATTCAGCTCCTCATTAACATAGAATATTATTCAAGTAAATAAACCATAACTCAGTCAGGCCAGGCACAGTGACTCACACCTATAATCCCAACACTCTGAAAAGCCAAGGCAGGAGGAGTGCTTGAGGCCAGGAGCTCGATACCAGCCTGGATAACATAGCAAGACCCCATTTCTACAGAACAATTTTTTTTAAAGTATAGCATATGGAAGACTATATAGTACATGGAAACTATATTCAGTAATTTCAAATGTATAGCAAATAGAATAAAAAACATTACTTATAAAATTGATAGACTATATGGAATATAGTTGGCTAACTGTCATGAAACCATTCTGAAATTTCAGTGACTGAAATTAATAGAGGCTAATTTCTCACTCATATCACAGCCTAGTTAAGGTCAGTGAGAAATGCTGGTTGGTCTCTGCTCCTCATAGAGATTTAGGAACCCAGGATCCTTTCAACTAGTGACTCTATTACTTTCTATGGCCTCATCTTCTACATCCTCCTCATTTGGAAAGCAGATAGAGAAGGTGAGAGGGTACAGAAAGCTTATCTGTTCTTATCTTCCTTTATCTCTAACGACAATCATGGCTTCTGTTCATGGACATAAGCAAGAAAAAGTCATAAGGTCCCTGGCTCCACTTAAATGAAGGGGATTGGAATGTAACGGAGATGAGTGTCCAGTAAGAAGAGAAAGTGAGTCTGGAAACACATGGCCAGTCTGTGCCACAATATGTAGATGAACAGATAAGGAAAAGATGCAGAAATTAAAAGAGTTTATTTACTAAGGAGATAGGTTTACTTGCCAAGTAAAACGCTCATTTACTTAGGAGATGGGCAGTTTTTCTTCATTATTTATATCATGCGGTAAGATATATAAATATTTAAAATAAAAATCAGTTTAAATACCAGAATTAGTTGTAAGGCCAATTCCTTCTCTAATATCCGGTGATTAGTAATTGCAGCATACTGAGTTTTTATAATCCAATCTCTTCTTTGTCCATCCTTTTCTCATGTCTTCTCAGAACCTGGACCTCAAGAAACATGGACTAGATTTTGCAGACTATTTAATGTGAGATCTGAAGTCTGGATACTCATTAATAGGATCAAAAATTTTAATTAAGCTCCATATGCAATTATAACTTTGCTGGTTATTAACAGTGATGAGAAAAAATATACAGCTATGAGCACTGGCAGTGCTATTCATGGCTTTCTTGATGATATAACATTTGTTTAATGGAAGTGTTTCCTTTTATGCACAAGGGCCATCTGAGGGCAATTTGTCATTGTTATTAATTTAAGATCACTTGATCTGTCACTCAAGACTGGGTCCAATTAAGAGGGAGAGGTGGGTGTAAGCTTCCATCTCAGATCTCTGCCAGAAATTTAATAACAAAAATAAAACTGGGACAAACATCAAAATCTTTTTAAATAGTCAGACCCCTAAACAGAGACAAAAGACCGGAAGTACAACACAAAGAGAAAACTTTTTTATTTTTATTTTTTCTTTTCCAGAAACATGTCATTTATGCAGTTTGGGTCATTAGAGATAAAATTATTTGCTTGCAACTTAAGGAGATCATTTCCTTTCTTATAATGAAATGACGAGAGTAACTTGAGGGATTGCCATGCCCAGCTTGAATGGTTCTCATATGTGTGGTGCTTCCAGGTAGCAATGAAATGAACACACTGGAGACAGTCACCTTGGAAACGGATTTGTAGTATAAAGGTGATTTCATCTGTGTTCTAGGGTTACCATAAGAAAGTAGCTCAGACCAGGTAGCTTAAACAATTGAAGTGTATTTTCTCACAGTCCTAGGGGCTAGAAGTCCAAGGTCAAGTGGTTTTCCTTTCTCATGAGGCATTTCTCTTTGGCTTGCACATAACCTCGTTCTTACTGTGCCCTCCCGTGGTCTTTGCTCTATGCCCATGCGTCCCTGCTGTCTCTGTCTCTTCTCTTAAGACACTGGTCATGTCAGATTAAAACTCTTACCATGATGACCTTGTTTAACCTCAACTACCTCGTTCAAGGCCCTGTCTCCAAATACAGTCACATTGAAAGTTAGGGTTCCAACATATGAATTTTGGAGAGATACCACATTCAGTTCATAGCAATGGTTGCATTCACATTTTAATTCCAACTGAAACATATCTCCAAACACCAGGTGTCCATCTCACACTGAATCTAGAAGGAAAAACAGGTAAATACTTCCTCCCTCTCCTGCAAGCAAGTGTATCCCTTGGAATAATGATTGCTCTTATACTATAACTTTCCAACTTGTGCCCTCCAGAGTCAAAATTATCCCCATTTTACAAATGAAAGGGTCTAGAAGGGAGTTTGTTGATTTCTGCAGGGTCATACTGTCACTGCATTTAGACCTAAATTCTTCCTAGTACAATAATATTTTACTATAGTCCTATACAGTAGCAAATACTATAGTATATGCAATAATCCTTGTACTAGAACCCTATAATCCAGGAAATGTAGGACTGTGGCAAGCCAAGAAGTCCTCGGGAGGTAGAGGGGCATGAGAAGAGGGCTTGGATGCTACCTCTGTGCCCTGCAGTCACAGACCTGACTGAGGAGACAGCACCACAATTCCCAGAGGAAAAATGGGAGTCATGTAAGACCAGTGGATGCTGACACGGCTATCCAGAATCTTGACCCAGGAGGAGATGCAGTTGTAAGGGCAGGCAGAGTCATCCAATGTCTGACACGCTGAATGAGATAGACTCACTGCACATTTGCTGTCTGATTTTCCTGTATTCTTTCTTTGAATCCTTTTAGCAATCCTGTGAAAAGGATTGTTGAAACAGAAAGAACTCTTCAGGTTACAAGAATCAATGGGCCCAGTGAGCTGTATGCATTATTGATAAGGTGACAAGAATCAAAAAAGACACCGGAAAGGGTAAAAAAGAGGAGGCAGTATACCAAGAAAAAAAATATTTGAACTTCACCTCTGACTACCTTATTTCAAAGGCAATATGACATAGGCTTAAGACCAAAAAGTATCAGACACATCCCACATGAGCCAAGTTCCGGCTCAGTCACTTCCGAGTTGGGTGAGCCTGAAAAAGCTAATCCCCCATGACTTCAGTTCTTTTATTTTTCTTCTGTGTCTTCTTGCTTTAAAAAAAGGAATAGTATGAGCACCTCTTCATAGGATTGTTAAAAGGATTCAAAGAAATAATATAGGGAAATCACACAGTAAATACACAATCAGTGTGTTCTACTTAGTATGAGTTTCCTGGCACTGGGCAAGTGTCTTCAGTTCTTTCAAGTTCTTCACCTGTAAAATGGAAAAAACAAAACTTTTCTCAAAAAATTGTTATGAGAAACAATTTTGTTCCAACAACTTTATTCATATGTTTATTTAGGTGAGAGAACAAAAATAATGTTAGAAATAAATATATGGTGTATATATATGATGTCAACATAGTAAATCATTATCTATAGATAATTATGAGTAATTATCTATAATTTTATATATAAATTTACATATACCTATATACATTCGATTTATTATCTTGATGGTATACTTGCAAGCAAACAGCAGTCACATAACAAGAGGCAGCTACCAAGGGGGATGGATGGAGTTGCAGAGGGATGGGGGTGGTGCTCCCCAGTTGCTGGCGATTCCAAGGGGCGTTGTTTAATAGAGAATTTTAATAATAATAAAATCACCCAACAGTCACTCTGTGTTTTCTCACCACCCTGCCCTCACAATTCTAAACATTATCAGTGACGAAATACTCTCTCCCCTATAACAGATCACTGTCAGCCTCCCATTGTCTCTCGATAGCCTTCCCACCCCAGCTCTGCTTGGATGTTCTCTGTACATATTTGATACTTTGGTCAGTGTTGTGACCAGAGAAGACCGTACATAGACACTAGCTTAGCAAATATATAATGGTTTGACTGAGAATTTCTCCCATGTGAGACGCACTCCTTGCTGTGAAACGCACTCAGACACATCCATTCGCTGGTTATGGTCGAGGCTGAGTCCCTCCGATTGGGATTCAGCACAGGTTCACTACGCGCCAGTTCCCTATTCGTACTCAGCTCTGGCTGCCACGAGCGTCGTCCAGGGAGTCGCAGAAAGGATCGATGTCCGTGCCCCACTCGAGGCCCATTAAATTGGAATTGCTAAGGGGTGATGCCTGGTCATTGGTACCTTCAGAAATCTCCTCAAGTCATCTGAGCCTGCAGCAGGGTTGAGAAGAGCTGAGCCAGGTGACACGGCATGATGACCCTGGCACTGAACTCACAGGTTCAAATGAGGTCACCCCTCCTTGCCTCATTTTTTTTCTTCTATCAAAAGAAAAGAAGAGAACCGATCTCAAAGGATTGTTGTGAGGTATAAATGAGATAACCCATGTAAGGCATTTTTAGAACAGTGCCTGGTGCACAAAAAGAATTCAATAAATGAGCCAGGCACAGTGGCTCATGCTTGCAATTCCATCCACTGGGGAGGATAAAGTGGAAAGATCACCTAACCCTAGAAGACCAAGGCTGCAGTGAGCTGTGATGATGCCACTGCACTCCAGCTTAAATGTCAGAGTAAGACCCCAACTAAAAAAAAATCCAATAAATACAGACTATTATAATCATAAGCAGCCCTTTTGTGCATGACCCTGGCAGGGAACTCTTGCTGTCCATTATAGGCTCGAGGAGGCAAGTTGAGAGAACGTAGTTGCTTGTCCAATCACAAATCTTGTAAAATGAAAACGCAAGAAATTGATTATAATCTCAGAGCTCAAAAGTAACTCATATGATACCCACATACTGTAACACTTATTAAGCACCCATTGAATACAAACTGAGACTTAAGCACCTCCTAAATGCTAACCTTAATATATATCTATAAAGCCTTCCATAACAATTTTTAACCATTATTTGTCTATCACATATTTCTAGTCGGTGGCATACTTTAGACCAGGCAAGTAGTCCCTGTCCGGGCGCCTGCCTCAGGGCTCTTCCATGCTCCGGAGCATTTTTCTCTATATTTTCCAAATCCCCCTCTGTGAGGACCAGATCAGGGAAGTTAGGTTGGGCACCCTGAGCCCAGCTAGGTCCTGGGTGGGCTCCTGTTCTCATAGAGCCTGTCACTTCCACTGTCTGGGGTGGTTTTCCTTGAGCAAAACTGCACTGACCTGGCTGCCAGAATGAGCTGACACGCTGATTTGAGGTGACTAAAGTGTTTATGCAGACAAGAACTCCAGAAAAATATTTGCTCATTCCCATACACCCTAGATGCAGTCCTGAAAGATACAGTGCGTCCAAAATGTACAGCAGTCAAAACTGTATATCTTCAATTTAAACAAGCACTTAAGGCATTGCACTTGACTTTTCTCAGTCTGCATGTTTTCTATTTACATAAATCAAAGAAAACAATCCAATAAACAGTATGCATATTCAGAAACAGGGTCATAACTCATGCAAAAACAGCAATATGAAGCACTCCAGAGGATACCAAAAAAAAAAAGCCTGTGGATCTTACAAAAACAAATTTCTGCATTCTATGACCTCCCAGGTCAGAGGGATAGGCATGTGGCAAGTGTGTGAGTTATAGGCCATATCTGCAACCATCCAATCTCTAAAACTCAGTTTCTCTACCTGTAGAATAAGGCTAACAACAGTACCCACCTGATAGAATTTTTGAGGGGAATAAATGAGAAAAATTGTCCATAGCCCAGCACAATGAAATTAGTATTTGTGACACTGTAATATTAATTATACTAATAGTTGCATTAGTAATGTGAATGCTCCTTAAATGTTGGCCTCAGAGCAGTTTAAAATGGCACGAGAAGGAAGCTATGGGCAGTCTATGCTAGGAATAAGTAGGAAAGAAAGGTGATTCCCACGGGGAGAATATGGAATTGGAAGAGTTATCAATGGTCTTGTTCTAGAAGGAAAAGTGTAGTTCTTCCAAAGTATGAATGAGAATTTGGGAGTGGAGAAGGGGGAAGATAACCGTGAAAGTCAACTTGGACAACCAGAAGCCATGAGAGGGTGGGTGGATGACCTGGCTGAGTGGAGGCTGTGAGGGGTGGGCCAGTGACAAGCCTAAAAGTTTACCCCAGAAATTCAGACAAGTCTTCAGTGACCATTGACGGCCTGATTACCTGCTGATGAACTCTGACAACTGCCATGTAAGAGAGAGCAGAGGACTTGCAGTTTCGACACCTGAGACAGACATCAATGACCCAAGAGCCACTCAGCCTCCAGGTGGCAGGTCAGTGGCTTAATAGCCAGACCCTGTGGTAAAAGGCCTGAGAGCTTCTCTGTGCCCGCACAGTCACGCTTTTATCACCGTTTGACCACTTCTTGAGCGCTTCTATTTGGTCCCACTGGTGGCCCTCAGCAGCAGGCCTGGCCTTGGCCTTTTTTGGTCAGATACATCGTGCTTCTTAGCTGTACCAGAATCTTACAGTTCTTAGAATCAAGCCAAAGTCCGACAAATGTGAATGACAGCCCAGCTCTTGGGTCTTATGTTGATACCAGACTCAAGATGCCGGGTGAGCCCTGGATTTCCACTTGTGAGGTGCCTCCACCTGCCTCCCTCTGTCTTGCCTCCTAAATCCACAGCTCCTGCATTGTTTCCCTTCCCAGTCTGCCAGTTCCCCTCTGATGTGGTGGTCCTCCCCTGCTCTCTGGGATTGAAGGCCCACCATCTCCAGGCAGCTGTCCTCCCACCTTGTAAGCAGGGCCAGTCCATATGTAAACAGACATCATATACTCTTGACTGTGTGGTTCTTGACTGTTCAGTCATTCTCTGGACAAAAGTAGCAAAATAAATGGAGAATCGGTTTGTACATCTAAAGAGAACTTCTCTGCTATAATCTACCTAACCCAATTTGGTCCATGGGTGAGGATTCAATGAAAGTTGAGGGAATCATTTACCCATTGTTGCATGCTACAGCAAGAATATCCAATTCTCTCACATAGTCTCAGCAGGAAGACTCACCCCAAGTAGAGCTAAAAGTCAGATGATGCTTCTCGGTCTTTCACTCCCCAACCCAGCTAATATTCATATTCAGCAGGCCTTGCCAGGGGACTAAACCAGGGTCAGTGGCTACTCACCTTGGCTGTACATTAGAATCACCTGGGACCAGGCAGCCCCTTGGGGTCCCCTCCCACTGTGGGAGATTTTCTGTCCTCTCAATAAATCCTGCTTTAAAAAATAAAAAAAAAAAAGAATCACCTGGGACCTCTGAAGATCTGTATGGTTGGGCCAGTCTTGGTAGAATCTCCTATGGTCAGGAGATAGGGTCCAAAGCTCAGTGGTTGATCAAGATCCCCGTGTGGTTCAAGTGCAGCCAAGGTTAGGAACCTTTATCTAAGGTGGAGCAAATGATAGTCCTTGAAAATGGCATGTTGTTCCAGCACCCCTGACCGGAAGCTCTAAGCCCATCCTTCCGAAAGTTGGAGGAAAGGTGGAATGAACCCCTACCATCATCATTATCATCATCATCATCATACTCTTGAAAACAGAAATCCTAAATACCCACTCAACTGGAGTGTCCCATGTTCCAGAGCTCAGAAGAGCAGGTTGAAGTAGTCATATCTTGTATATAGGGGAGAGTCACAGGGAGGCAACACAAACATTGCTTGTTTCATACAGAGCCACACATCCCTAGAGAAGGCAGCCAACCCACTATAGCCTTTGGAGAATCAGCTCAGTGCGGGGTGGGGGGGGCTTCTCACCACATGTCCACAGACTGAAGCCTGTCAGTAACTGCCATCTTGGACCCTTCTTTAAAAGTACACACGCTGATAAAGATCACATACACAGACGAGTGCACAAATCATAAGGGCACAGCTCAATTCGTTGTCACAGCCTGGAAACACACACAGAACCGTCTTGCAGATCAAAAAACAGAACATCGGCCAGGTCACTATTAATATACTCCAAGTACCTTTTTGGTGCTGAGGAGCTGTGAGGAGCCACACATACAAAGAAAATGGCGCAGAAAGTTTCACCCCTGGAAGAGTTCACCGTCTTGGGGGACAGCAGACATCCAGGTTCGTAGCATCACAGCCACACAAAAACTCCTTTCAGATCATAAATAAGGCACAGGGGGCAAAAAGATTTTTATTTGAAGAGTTCCCATAAGGGAATTGTCTGTGTTTAAATTTATTCTGTTTCATGCTGGAGCTAAATTTTGGGAAGCTCCTTTGAGTACAGTCGTTTAGAAGATTTAGAAGATGACACTGGATCAAATTGATGGCGAAATTGTTTTGCATAACAAATTAATAGAAATTGAAGGGATTGAATGAGAGAGTGGGGGAGAGGAGAAGGGAAGGGAGAAAAACCAAAGAGATATTCAGAAGGTTGGTTCTACAGGAACGTGACCAGGAAGAAATTTCCAGGGACAAGAGAACTGAAGGACATTCAAGAACAGGGATAGATCACACACCAATTAAAATTATTAATGTTGCTGTAAATCAGCTTCTCTCCTCCCCAGTGCTCCCATTTAAATCTTCTACACATGGATGTTTGAGGGAAAGAAGAAGGTGCCAGGTTCTCAAGTCAGGTAAGCAGAAGGAATGGAACCATCACAGGAAATGAGACTAAAGGAAGGTGAGGGTTCAGGGGCAGGCACTAATCAGAAGCTCTCCTGAGAGAGGTATTCCAGAAATTACAGAAATCTTGGAGGAGGCGTTGAACTTATTAAAGGATGTTCAAAGGGGCACTAAGGCAATCTTACATGTCAGAGCTCAGGGCGACATCAGCTGACACTGCTCGTGCATAAAACACCATCGCTGGGTTACCCGTTAGCTTCCCCTACAGTCCTGATTATATCTGAAATACTTGTCATTCGCTCAAACTGCAATCTGCTTGGAGTACACAAAATGCTATCTAGATGAGTATTTCAAGGTCTGCTTGTGATGCAAATAGGCACTGAGAATTCCCAGATTCCCTCAGTCTGCTGCTCGAAATTAGTCACTCACCTCATTCTACACAAAAATGGAGGTTTCTGCTTGTCGACAAGGAGAATCCCTGGTTTTCTGCCATCCCAGAAGGCCTCTGCATAAGCAGATGATGGTCATCACAAGGCTCACCGTGGTCATGTCATCTAGATGTACTCCTCACAACCTCCCCTCAAACCAGTTTTGAAAGGTGAACAAAAAACCCATCCACTTCAGTCAAATACGCCCTCCCCTGTACACTGAAGTTTCTGGGTGTTTATGATCTGTGTCCACTCTTTACCACAACACACAGGCTACACAATTCTCCATCTGAAATAAGCACTAAAAGAATGACAAGGGCAGATGTGAAGGAGGAGAGAGTTTAAGAAGGGCAGTGTTTATTTTTGTTTGAGAGAGAGGTCGTCCTCTGAAACTCAGCTGACTGAAACATACACAGTTTTCCCGCAAAGAAAAAAAAAACAGCAAAACAAAAAATAGAATAGTAAAAAAAAGTTGTCAAAATAGTTCATTCTGTGTAATGCCAGAACTGAGATCAATGGGAAGATTTGGGCGCAATTTGAGTAAGAATATTGTAATGGCTACCTCTGACTAGAGTGGAAAAGCATTATTTACGGAGTAGGGGGGAGCTGGGAACTAAGGAAAGTTTGAACTGCCCCTTGTCAGATATCTTCCAGGGAGGGATTGGGCAGGATTAGATGCAAATCAGAGAGCTGCATGGGCACTTCTGGGATACACCATGAAGCAACTCCACACGCATGTCCAATCCCAGCCAACAGGATGACTCCAAGCATTAAATCCCATTGGATAAATCAGAGAGTTCTGTAGTTGTTTTAGAAAACTCAAAAAAAAAAAAGACTGTCAATTGATTGTTCACAAAGTGAAACATGAAGAAACCATTAGAAACACAACTGACTCTATTCTAGAGGTCTGTAAGCAGCGATTTGATTTTTTTTCTTAGTGAATGCAAGTACAAGGTGGAGGTTTAGATGCTATCTGCTCACCCAAGAAGTGACTAAGAGAAGTGTAGTAGGCAAAATTCTCAAGATACTCCCCCACAAAATTAGTGTTCCTTAATTATTCCATCAAACAGCAACCTAGGCACTGCTAGGAGGAGAATCTGCAGTTGTAATTAAATCTCCAAGTCAGTTGACCTTAACATTCAGACATTTTCTGGAGAGATCTAATAATCACGTTAGCCTTTAAAAGCATAGGGTTTTCTTCAACTGTTGAGAGAAAAGAAAGGCAGAAGGAACAGACAGAGAGATTCCAAATATGAGAAGGATTCAATGTACTACTATCGCTTTGAAGATGAATGGAGCCACATGACAAGTAATGCGGACGGACAAACCCCAATGCGGTGAGGGCAACTCTCATCTGACAGCCAGCAAGGAAATGGAGACTTCAGACCTACAATTGGAAGGAATTGATTCTGCCAACAACCTGAGAGAAGTTGGAAGTGGGGTCTTCCCAGGGACTCCAGATAGGAGTCCAGCCCAGCCCACAACTTGACTTCAGTCCTGTGAGACTTTCAGTAAAGAACACGGCCAAGCCCAACTAGACTTCTGACATACAGAACTGTGGAATAATGGGTGGGTGTATGTAATATTTGTTACAAAGCAATAAAGTAATTCAAAGAGTCGCAAATACCCACTGGAGAGGAGCAGAATGGCTCTCCTATTACAGGCCATACTTGAGCTTCCCGAATGTTCCTGATGAAAACCTCACCCTGTCAGTATGGTAAGGTTTGTCTCCTGTGTCCCAAGACTCTTCATTCTGGACCCCATTGCCCACTTCAGTGATTTGGATGTGATTCGATTTCTTTCCCTTAGTCAGAGCTTTCAGACAAGTTAGGGTGTGAATTTATTTAGTATAACTCTCCCAGGAAATTTGTGCTTGGACTGAAATCAAAGTTAAGCTAGAGAGCTGGAGTTTAAGATGAAGCTAGGAGTCATCATTTTCTTAGCACCCTTGAAAACACAAAACATTGGCAGGTCTTGAAGGCAAGAACTGTATCTCCATGCAAATGACAGATGAAGAAGAAATAAAGCTCAACCTAGCCGCTGATAATGGAGTAACGATGAAAATCTAGACATGCCGTATCCCAGTATCACTCTTCAACATCTTGGATATCAAATTTGTCAAATGTTAACTTTAAATGCTTTTTTAAAAATATATGCACAGAGAGCCAAACTCAGGAAGGAAATATGCAAGGGAAACAAATTAGCCTCTTAATGCGATTTTTTTCATTCAATAAATTCACCCCATTTCACCCTATTAACTTCATCCATTTTACTTATAGAAAAGGAACAAAGACTCGTGAATATCTAAAATACCTTTGACTTGATTAAAAGAAAAAGATCAAACTACTGAGAAAAATATGTACAAAGGGAAGATCGATTTTTTTTGTTGGGGGTGGTCTATAGCAAATCCATTAGCATTAACTTGGTGAAAGCTTTCAAGGAGATACTTCCTGAAATCTCCACAGTGACCAAATTTTGTTTGCCAGTATTCCAAATGAGCACATATTATCAACAGTCTTGCCTTGAAAAAAAATCTCCAGACACTTGCATACCACCAGAAAAAGAGAATAATGTAAAACACCTGTCTATTCATGAATTTACTCATTCATTCAATACATACCTACATGTTAAGCAGTTCTGTCTATCATCAGTTCTCTGTGACACATCTCTATTGGGTGGGGAAGCAGAAACATAGAATCAGTGTCCACTCCCACTTCTGGATTCTAAGCCAACTAACTGTTGGACTTCACAACCCAAAGGAAGAGGCTTGTGAAGAGCACGGGTTTTTGTCATGACAATGACCCGTATCCAAGCCATGATGCGTACAAATGAGCTTGGACAAGTGATTTAAACTGTCTTCGATTTCACCTGTAGACAATGGAGCAGCAACAGTAAGCAGTACATGGAATTCCTATGAAGGTGAATGAAATCATGTGTGTGATCTTGAAGTATTTAAAGTGTTTTTGCTGTATTTTATGAAATGTTTAGAATGTTTGCAGTACATTGGTTAAAACCTAAGTTTGTATTTGAAATGTAAAATTCTATTTTGCAGCTTGTCTCCATGTTGCTAACTTGTTATTGAACTTCTGTGTGACTGATGCAACAAATTTAAAATTTTGCTCATAAACAACCCTCATAGCCCTGCACCTCACCCAATGCTCTAATGGTTTCCCCCTTATCTGAGTATACTGTGTGCCCCCTTATCTGAATATACTATGTGCCCCTTATCTGAATACACTGTGTCCCCCCTTATCTGAGTATATTATGTGCCCCTAATCTGAGTATACTGTGTGACCCCTTATCTAAATGTACTATGTGCCAAATATGCTATGTGTTTATCTCTGTAATGACTCAGTTTCCCCACTATAAAAACTTCCCGCAAATTTCATCCGTCGTCGAGAGTCTGGGAGGCAGGAGCCCCCTCTCGACTGCTGGCTTAATAAAGGGCTTTCTTATCAATGTGACCTTTAATTGGGCTGGTTATCTGATTTCTAGTGATTCGCATATAACATCTACTCAGCATAGTGCCAGGAACATACTAAAGGTTCAGTAGTATCACCTATGGTAAGTGTGATAATTATTTCAGCGATAAGACATTTATACTCAGGGTCAAAAACAATGGTCCGAGAACATGAGACATTAATGTGGGATTGAGTCCTAGGGCCATCCACAAAGGAAGGTTACAGCTTAGAGAAGAGGTATACCAGTCTCTTACATGAGTAAAGGATCAGAGCAGGGCAGAAGAGATAGTCTGGATGGATTGCAGAGGGTGCACGTAGGGAAGGCCTGGAAACTAAAGCCAAGAAACAGGCTGCAGCTTCTCAGGCTGTTCTGGATCCGAATGAGGTTCGGACATGAGTCTACGATATCAGCATAGCTCTCCTGAACTGGAGGTAAGACTTTCCCAACACTTTTGTAAGTTCCCAGCCATGCTCATCAAATGCATGTATAATATAAGGCTGAAAAGGAAGTCCGTTTTCTATAATCCAGTTCCATATATATCTCAGGCTAGGGTAACGAGCTGAATCTTACAAGATGTTTTAGCAAAGATAAATTTAAATTCCTACACTTGAATCTAAACAGTCAGCTGCACAGAGAGGTTAAGGGTATGACTATGACCGAGCAGAAATTTTAGGGGTCATAGAGCTCATTATGGAATGTGGCTGTCATCTTCAATGGCACCAATGAAAATATGATGTTGTAAACTGGGATACGACTCCACAATCCCCCTACTGGGAAAACACCCAGAGGAACTCAGATCACTCTAGTAAAAAGATACCCGCACACACATGTTTACTGCAGAATTATTCACAATAGCAAAAACATGGAACCAACTGTGCTGCCCATCAAAAGAGGACAGGATTTTAAAAATGTGGTATGTATGCACAATGGAATATTACGCAGCCATATAAGAAGGACAAAATTGTGAACTTTGCAGCACCTCGGATACTTAGAGTCTATAATACTGACTGATCTATCACAGAAATAAAGAATAGAATATCACATGTTCTCACTCATAAGCAGACCTTGAACAATTATTGTAATACTGTAAGAAAAGGATTGGCAAGAGTGAGAAACTGCCAGGGGAGGGAGACACACCTGATCAACAAGGGTATCTGTATAGTAAACATTTATATACTTAACCCTGAATTGTGCCCCACATCTTTAAAATTAAAAATTCAAAAAAAGAAAATGGGAAACTAATTGTTCCATTTTTCACTAACATTTATTTGCCCACATCCATTGTGCAGTCATACCTTCGAATCTTTGGGTTCCCCTATGGATACCAAAATCCAAGGACGCTCAAGTCCCTTATATAAAATGATATAGGATTTGCATATAACCTGTGTACATACTCTTGTATATCTTAAATAATCTCTAGATTACTTATAACACTCAAAACTATGTAAATACTATATAAATTTTGGTATAGTGTATCGATTTTGTATTGTATTATTTGCTATTGTGGTATTATTTTTTTTTCTGAGTATTTTTGATCCATGGTTGGTGGGATCCACAGATAAAGAGGCATTGACTGTATTGTGTTCAAGTTTGAGCATTCTCACTTCAGGAAGAAAATCAACAAAGTGGAACACACTCAGGAGAAAATATTTAGAGCTGAAGAAAGACCAGTTTATACACTAACAGAAGAATCAGTAGGGGAAACAGAATACTCACTGGATATGTGAGTTTAGATAGAAAAGAGAAAACTGAAGAAAATCCTTGGAATCATGGGTGTGTCAATTACACTCAGAAGACTGTAAGTTAGCTAGTTGGAGTAGATATTTTTTAAGTAATTATATATTATATTACTATAAGGAAGAGATTGGCAGTAGTGGGAAACTACCAGGAGGGGTGGGATTGGCAGTTGAGGGAAACTGCCAGCGGAGGGAGGGACACACCTCATCAACAAGGGTAGCTGCATAATCAACGTTTGTATACCTAACCCTGAATCATACCCCACATCTGTAAAATAAAATTTAAAAATTTTAAAGCAACCATGAAAACAATGAAAAAAGTAATTATGTATTACATATATACACACATAATATATATCAAATATATTATCTTCACGTATATTTATATATTATCTTTACATATATTTATAATATATATATTCTCTTCTACGTATATGCAATACATGAGTTATGCCTCTAACACCTAAAGGTGAATTTTCCACCCCATCCCTAGACCCACTGAGCCCATAAAACAACTAACAGTTTGTGAACCAACACATGAGGCAGGTCACTGAGTCATGGAAAGGTAAGGAAGGAATCATTATTTTTCTGTGAAAGGAAAAAGCATTGTATCATGCAATCTTACCTAAGTAGTTCTTTCGTAAAGCAGAACCCTCTCTCCTCAGATGGGCTGGTAATAAAATGAACATTTATTGGTAATACCAGATCTATCTCTTCCTCACCAGAATGTCTTTCCAATCACAGGAGATGATTGATTTTAAGATTTTTCAGGGCCTTTTATGTTGATTTGTGTACATTCGAGGCTAACCCAAATTAAGACTGTGAGTTCAGGTGGTATCTCAGTGCAGTTTTCATTTGCATCTCCAGTCAGAATGGCCATCACCAATAACTCAAAAAATAACAGATGCTGGAGAGGATGTGGAGAAAAGGAAACACTTCTACACTGCTGGTGGGAGTGTAAACTAGCACAGTCTCTGTGGAAATCAGTGTAGAAATTCCTAAAAGTTCTAAAACTCGACCTTCCATGTGAACCTGCAATCCCCCTACTGGGAATTTACCCGGAAGAACTCAAATCACTCTATAAAAAAGATACCTGCACATGTATGCTTATCACAGCATTGTTCACATTAGCAAGAACATGGAACCAACCGTGTTGCCCATCAAAAGAGGACTGGATAAAAAAAAGTGTGGTTCATATATACAATGGAATATTACGCAGCTATAAAGAAGAACAAAATCGTGAACTCCGCGGCAACCTGGATGGAATTAGAGTTTATAATACTGAGTGATCTTTCACAGAAACAAAGAACTGAGTGTCATATGTTCTCACTCATAAGTGGACCTTGAACAACTAGCGTAACACTGTAAGAATAAGATTGACAGTAGTGGGAAACTGCAGAGGGAGTGGACAGGGAGGTGAGATTGGCAGTAGTGGGAATCTGCCTGGGAGAATCTACCTCATCAACAAGGGTACCTGCACAATGAATATTTGTATACCTAACCCTGAATTGTACCCCACAATTTTAAAACAAATTTAAAAAATTTTGAAGATTGTCAGAAATAATCTGTTCTACTAAAATGCTTACAGTGGAGTGAACGTTGTAAACTTATTTGTGACGAAGATGATTATAACCAAATGTTTTGATATATCCTACAACTTAGTTTCATCCATATTATCAAGGCCATTGATCGAAAACCCAAAGTTGGGAAGTTCTGTTCCATCCTTCAATTGAAATACGTCTGTCGAGTTTGGACCTAGGTTCTTTTAGTCCTTCTAACTCTCAGCACACAAAAGGTCAAAGTCTTCCAACCTGTGTCTGAATCATCACGCAGGACAGGGCTCTCACACAGCTTTGGCTTTGAACAAATATAGAATAGTCAGAAACATAGCAGAAGCTATAAACTCTGGGCTTTGGCTTGTCAGAAAACGTTCACTTGTTTTTATCGGGCCACATCAAGAAGGAAAAAAGGATCCCGTAACCAAACAAGCAAACAAAAATGACAATTCGAGAGCCAAAGGGTACTAAAAACAGAGGTTGGGATGATTGCAAAGCTCATAAGTTCACTTTATGGAGCAAAGCCTCTCAAAACAGATGACACCCACGTAAACCCTACATAAAGGAACAGAAAATCAAGATTAAGCCAAGACGACAAATGGGCACTTAGGGACCCCTGGGTCTCGTGAAAGGCAGGAGTCAGGCTGGTTTTCCCAGCTGCCTACCCAAAGGACTCATATTTTGGGTAAGTTCAAAAAGTCAGTCCAGACTTTTCTCCTCTCTCCTAGTAAGACAGACTCTGCAGCAAATATTCAGTGTTGACCGTGAGCCCTGCGTCCCTTCTTTTCTGAGTGTTACTCTGTAAATAAAACAACTCCAGTGTCCAAAGACATAAGAAGTTTGAGAGGACGCTAATTGCCTGAGATGCTCATAAAGGGCACTGAAGCCTTCTTCCAGCAATCCCTGGGGCATCCTACAACTTTTGGAAGGGATGAGAACAGCCTTTGTATACCTGTGTTCCACTCCTCTCATTCTTGGTATAACAATAGCACCCACAGACAGACACCCTTTCCAGCCACAACAATACAATAACAATGACTGGAAAAAAAACACTACCTCCATCCACGGCAATGCAACACTACCACCACCAAGAGTGGCTGATACTTACTACTAATATGTGCCAGGCAACTTTCTGCTCCTGTGACGTACAGCATCTTATTTAAGCACCAGAGCAATTCTGTTTTGCAGGTGAGGGAACGGAGACACGGAAAGGGAAAGTGCCTTGTCCAAAATGAAATGACTAATCCGTGGAGAAGCCAGCCCTGTTCACAGCCACTCAACTCCCTTGGCTCCCTAAAACCTAAGCAAGTCGATCCCAGAACCACCTGCTTCTTGCAGCCTCTTTCTCTAAACCACACATCTTCTTCTCCAATACCCCTCTTTCCCCCAATATCTCCGGATATTTCCTCGAGTCCTCCTACCATTTATTGGCCCTAAGGGACATCTGGATGCCCTGCAACGCTTGACCTCATTTTTGGACATATCGGGAAAGGGTCTATAATGCAGCTGACCCCTGGCCTGGCCCTCAAGTTCCTAATCCATCTTGTCTGCTGTGGCCTCTTCCGGCTGCCTCAAGTCACTCCCCACACCTTCTCCCCACTCACAATTGTTCCAGCTGCTGGCCTGCTGTATGGATGACAAATGTGTTTCTCTTCCCCACGCCTGCTCCTGCACACCTAAATAACACACCCTCACATCGCGATTCCTGAAAACTGTACTTTGCTCGCGGTTCACAGCCGATTCACCCCTTGCTGTGTACACCACAGCCAGCCACGTTGAGGCAGCCTGCCCTTAGGCAGTGTGCTTTCTCTTCCCTTGTTGCCAGGCTCTTTACCAAGCCTCGGTCCATCTTGTCATCCCTTCTTACCTCAATGTCGTCATCATCTATTATTAGTTCCCCCTGTTCTTGCTCAATTAAAGGAAACGTTCCACCTAATGCATATGTTAAAATTGAGATATGGTGTCACGTATTGTGTGTAGGGTGAAAAAATATTTTTAAAAGATAACACACTATGCTCGTGCTGCTGTGGTGAAATAATGCTTTCGTATACCGCTTGCTGGGTTTTTTTTTTTTTAAAGGTACGACCTTCTGAATTACCTATGTAAATGAAGTTCTGTTAAAATCAAGACCATGCAGATAAATACGTGTCTGTAAATCATTTCCTATTAAAATTCATACCATTTTACTTGGTGATTAGATTTCACGAATCTATACTAAGCAAATAATCAAACAGTTGCCTGGAGGATGGACCGTGTCCCTCTATACCTACCCAAATCGGCACATTTATTAAGGCCCAGATCAATTCCCCCCCATGACACTTTAAGGCCATATTAAACCCCTCTGTCCTCTGAATTTTTAATGAGTGTAGTGTCTTTCCATCTCATTCCCAGCATTACTGGTAATAAATTTATTCAAATTTAACAAACTTTTATGATACCCACAAGGGACTAAAAGCTATGTTAACCCTGGAGAGTCAAAGGACATTAAGATAGGACCTATGATCTTGAAAGGTCACCTCCTCTCCTTTCTCCTTGACTAGGCTGGGATCCTCTTAAAGGCAAGGACCATGGTTTATTTATTTTTATATATGAAGCACCTAACACAGAGCCTTGCAAAAATTCAGCAGATGCTTAGCTACTTCATAAACATTTAGCTGAGAGATTCATTTAATGACACGACGTGGCATTATCAATCCCAGAATCCTTCATCTGAAAGGCTTCTCGTGGTAGGCTAGCATCAACTGAGATTGCCCCGACCTTGGACAGCGTGACTTGACTTAAGGATACTTTGAGTTGAACTCCATTTTCAGAATGAACGCCAATTATTTCCTCTCGGTCTAACACAAAAATGAAGTCCCCCACAATAAAATGTTTGGTGCTAGGGAAAATGTAATTTTAGAATATGTATTTCTGAAAATATATTTCTATACAAAATATATTTCTATCTAAAATGTAATTAGATTCCACATAATAGTGGAGATGCCTGTCATATATGAAGGGCCTATGGCAATACTGTCTGCATTTTATAGATGAGGCTGATGAATCTTGGAGAAGTAACAGATGCTAAAACCAGTAAGTAGTGGATCACAAATGTATTACAGGTCTCTGCCCACTGCACTATTCTGCTTCCCTAATATACATATGTTAGTGTTTTGGAATAGATCTTCCCAGGGGAAATTCCTTTTGCGTGCTTCAAAATACTTCAAAGGAACCATAGTCAATGACAAGAAACAGAAAAAGATTCTGCTCGCCACTCTCACTCCAGAATTCCCATCATATTTACAGTTTCTAGTCCTTATTTTTCATGAGGTTTTTTGTTGTTGTTGTTTGTTTTGTTTTTTGTTTTATTTTATTTAGGCCATCATGCTTCTTTTTAATTTGAAAAGTACCTATTAGTGGAAAGGATAAGCCAGGGAAGAGGTAAGTGCATGGAACATGAACTTTTCAAGGTGCATAGGCTCTTTAAAAACACTCAACGAAAATAAGCTCCCTGTAACAAACAAAGGACACACTCAGATTGGAATAATCCAAGGAAGATTTAATAAAGAGATGATTTACAAACAATTAATTTATTTTGTAAATCAGGATTTTTTTCAGAAGATAACTACTTCACTTAGGCTTGAAGAAACAAGGAGAAGAAGATGCAGGAAGGAGAGGAGTCACCCTTAAGAAGTGCAGTGGAGCCAGCCCAAGATGACCTCAAAGACTAGGACCTGGGGAGCAAACACCCTGGCCTCACTTTCTTCCCCCTCTCTGATCGCTACCACAGATCTCCATTGGTCAAATCCAACGGGATGCCCCCTCCTGAGGTCACAGAAGCGAGTGATAGACTTCATGTAGAACATCCTCCCCAGGGAAAGAACGGAGTTGGAAAGTGAGGACAAAGGCAAAGAATGGATCAGGGGGAGCAAATGGGAGATATTTATTGCAAGTAGTGGGAGTCATCCTCAAAGGGTGGCCAGGTATCACATCTTTCACATCAAGAGCAGGACTGTTAAATAGTGGGACTATGGATAAATAGTAGGCTCAAAATGAGAACTGCCGAATATAGTATAGTGTGTCTCACAAAATTCGTAGACATTTTGCTGGTTAACCACTTGCATATTAGCATAAAGACTAAACTGATATTTGCCAGTCTCTACGTTGATTTTCTTATCATTAAAAATGTACAAATTCCCATCAGGACCAAGGCATTATAAACAATGGCATATACAAAAGTAACGTATATTTTGTGGTATTAACCTCTTGAAAGACCTTGTATTTTGTGGAGGAACTCTGTTGTCACATATAGATGCAAAGTCACAAAGTGTGATAAGAACAGCACACCAGACCTTGGTAGCAGAAAACCAGCTGTCACCCCACAGTCTTCAAGGTCCTTACCACTGAAAGAATACCCACTTTACTGATCCATAGAGTGCTGTTGTAATGCCTGAAAGTTCCTAATAAATCATATAGGATTGCACACACATATGCCTTTTATTATTGTCTCTTTATATAAGTATATTTAAGGATAGGAAAATCAGATCTTTTCAGGCAACGGTAAGCTTCTTGGGAACAGTTAGTACTCATTTTCCAGAGTATCCACCACAGAGCCCAGCATATAGTAGATGCTCAAAAAATAGTTTGTTCATACACAGCTACAAGTCAGAGCCTTGCCAGTGTTTAATGAGATTCAATCACACTGTCATCCGTAACAGTGATTTCAGATCCAGAAGCAAAGATACAGAGTCAGAAATTGTTCATGTAATGTGTTTCTTATTAGTGTATGCCAAAGCATGTTACAAAGCAAGTACTCTTTGTGGAAAATCCATCAGAAGGATGAGTCAGAGGAGGGGCTGGTGTGTGGATTCATTACCAGGAAGAAGACTGAATCAGTCAAGATCCCAAGGGGAAGTCATGCCCTTACCAGTTGAGGCACTCAGTAGAAACCTTTTCTCCCAGAAAGCCACCAGCCCTTCCCCAACCAGCTGTGCCCTTGCAAGGTTTCTTGATATGACTCTCTCAGCCAGGGATCTTTTGTTGCTGGCTGTTAAAAGTGAAACCTTTTATGGTGTATATAAGCCAGAGGTGACACAATTAAACGAAACTATTTGTCATATAAAATTTACATCAGCAGGAATTAAACGTCATATAACTTAGGATTGACAGCCTCCACTGAGCCATAAAGACTCTAAATTAGTCTTGTGAAGGGTATACTCATAGAGTCCTTAATAAACTCCACTCCACCTAAGACTTATTTTTCAAACTACCGAAAGAGGAATGGCAATCATTAGGTTGCCTTATCCCTCACACATAGTTGAACGCAGACTTAAAAATCACCCTTTACTAACTATGGAGCATTCTTAATGCAGGAAAAAAACAGGATAGAGACTATAGTTTAAAGAAAAGTGTGCAGCAAGAAAACTTGAATCCTGGCCTTGACCATTTTAGTTGTATCCCTTTGGACCAGTCACACTGCTTCTCTGATTTACAGATAATACCACCCACTAGTCGTAACTGCTACATGAAGCTAATTTTTTAATTAATAGAGTTTATTTTTAGAACCATGTCAGATTTACAGGAAAATTGGACAGAAAGTAAAGAAAGTTTCTATATATACCCTCCCTTCTCCATCTTCCCAGTTTCTCCTGTGATTAACATCTTGCATTAGCAGTGAAACATCTTACAACTGATGAACCAGCATCAAATACTGTTATTAACTGAAGTCTATATTTTATATTAGTGTTTTCTCTTGATATTATATAATCCTGTGGGTTTTGACAGATATTTAATGTCATGTGTCTGCCATTATAGTATTAGACACAATCGTTTCAATGTCCTAAAAAATCTGCTTATGCTGGGAACAAGTTTAAGGCTTGAGTAAAATAATGGAGTACTTTGTTGACCTATAAAACTCTAGGTAAGGGTCAGTGGTAGTAGCAATGGGTTTCATCTACTTATTTCTTCAACATAATACTAAGTACTGGAGACACACAAGAGAATAGGACTCTGCTTATACATGGTAGGTCCTGGGAAATATACATATTGATGACAACCATGGATAACAATGATTTTCATAACAGAGATCTCTAAAACACTAATATAAACAGTTGACATACATTAAGTATTAAACCATTTCAGTCATAGTTACATGTTTTATATAGTTTATATCATTAAACCCTCCCAAGCACCTAGGTGGTACTTGCTATCATCACATTTTTTCCCTGTAAGTAGTTGAGAGAGATCCAGTGACCCCTTTTGGGGGAACACATTTGAGCTCCAGAGAAGAGATGACTGAGCCAAGTTTCTAAAACAATTGTGTTCCCTGAGTGTACAGCAGGAAAAAAGGAATGAGGACAGAAGGAACGAAGGGAACTCAGGCACAGTGAAGTGGGAGTATGAACGTGCTCAAATGCCTGAATGAATCAATGTGCTTAAATAAGACAAAAAGGAGGTTGAAGCAAGATACAAAGCTGGAGAGAAAGACAAAAGCCAATTCATGCAAGGTCTTGTGTGTGCTGCTCATGAGTTCGTTCTATGTTTTCTAGAAGTTAGTTCTATGTTCTCTAGAGTGCATGGAAGACTTTCATATGATTTATTTAACTTTTGGAAAAATTATCCCAGAGCAAGATTAAGAACAGGTTGAAAAAACTGGAGGAAAGCTAATTATAAGACTCGAGTTAATGGTGATATTTGATAAACGCATTATTTACTAGCACTGTGCAAAGTGTTTTGTATGAAGCATCTCACTTATTCATCTCTTTATTTGGGGTCAAGCAAGAGATAATAAGAATGTTATCTGTTATACCAGTGGGTGTGGAGTTGATGAGATATATTTTAGAGATGTTAAGGAGATTGAAGAGGCAAAGTTTGGGTATCCCTTAGAGGTTTGGTTAGAAAAATGACACGAAAATGCTTGTTTCAATATTTCTGACTGCAGTGGGTGGATGGATGATGATCTCATGTATTGAGAATAGTAATACAAGAGAATTATTGGGTGTACAGCAAAAGTCAGTGAGTTCAGATTTAGTTGTGTTGCAGTTGACTTGCTGTTGGATTATCCAAGTGGTGGTTGGATACTCAAATCCATTGCTTAGCAGAGATGATAAGGCTAAATATGAGAGAGAGAGAGAGAGAAGCGAGAAGAAAGAAGAGAGATCATCAGCATACAGGAACTGTAACAAGATGACCTGGGTAAGATAAAACCTGTCCAGGGAGAAAGTATAATGGGAAGAGTTATGGGCCAAGAGACAAGTCCTGCCAGGAACAGAACCCAAAAGGGGAAAAGTGTGAGGAGTTTCTATAGTATGAGAAGAAATGACTAAAGGTAATGAAAATGAGTGATCAGGAGACCAAATGCAAAACAGAAAAGAAAGTAGTTCATACAAATTAAGAAAGGAGAAAGTTTCACAAATAATGGAGAGGTAAAAGTGTCAAATGCCTCAAGGAGGCCAAATACGATGAGGGCTGAAAGGAGCCTGTTATATTTGGCACTTTGAGGTTACCTATGACCCTGTTAGAATGACTTCACTTGAGTGGTAAGTACCAAAGTCAGTAGAGTGACAAAGAGTGAGTAAACAATGCGGAAGTAGTGAAACCATGTGCAGATTTGCCTTCAGGATTATATAATATCAAGAGTAAACACTAATATAAACTATAGACTTCAGTTAATAACAGCATTTGATGCTGGTTCATCAGTTGTAAGATGTTTCACTACTAATGCAAGATGTTAATCACAGGAGAAACTGGGACGATGGGGAAGGGAGGAGATATGTAGGAACTTTATTTTCTGTCCAATTTTTCTGTGCCTAAAATAGTTCTAAAAATAAACTCTATTAATTTTTTTTTAATGGCTTCATGTAGCAGTTAGGGCTAGTGGGTGGTGTTATCTGTAAATCAGAGAAGCAGTGTGACTGGTCCAAAGGGACATATTAAAACGGCCAAGGACAGAACTCAGGTTTTCTTACTATCACACTTTTCTTTAAACCATATTCTCTCTATCCTGTTTCTGCAGGACTGTGAAGGAAGGAAGAAAATTGTAAGTGACAGTAAGGTAGAGGGAGAAACTATTTTTAAGATGGGACATTTGGGTCTGTTTATCAACCGTGGGAAAACAGCCAGTGGAGATGCAGAAGGACTGAAGTCATAGTAAAGAGAGGGAAACATTGATGGAGGAAGGTCTTGAAAAATGAAGGAGTGAAAGACACTAGAAAGAGGGATAATTGCGTTGAATATTGAGGAAAGTTAAGAATCTAAGCTCTGCTTACACTAGGAGTGACAGAGATGTGTGAGGACACGTCTGAGGGATGCAGGTGGGGAGCAGGAAGCAGCTGGGAATCTCTGCATGCAGGACCATCCAACCTTAGAGAAAGAACTCTCCCTAAGTGAAAAGAGAATGACAGGAAAGAAAAGTGTGGTTAGGAAGCAATATTTGGTGCACGGTATGCTGTCTGTGATTTTAGTTGCATCTAGTGTAGACCACAATCATTGGTGCTTAATTCTTAGGATAAAAAGCCAGAAAGAGAGGGAAGAAACAACAACAAAGCACATCTCTAATGAAGTCTTGTGAGATATAAATAATTCAGAACTCGGGCAGGTTTAGTGCCAACAGGTTTAGCAGCAAAAGATTAGCCAGAGATAGTGACCTCGATGCCAGGCATTAGTCTCAAAAATAAATGTAGACTGTGTTGAGGATGTAACGTCCCGAGAGAGTGAGAGATTGGCTGGAACATTCCAGGCTCTGTTCCAGTCTCCCCTACAAACAGTGTATTCTTCAGCACTTTGACCCAGTATTCCTACTGACCCCAGGATTTAGAACTTAAAGTGAATTGCTTTCCATGGTCTTTCAGCTGTGGTGCAAATAAGGTGCGTGCTTCGAGACTCCATCTACCCTGGGCAGATTTCCTGAGCCTTGGGGGAACAGCTCACAATGAATCCCAGGCTTCTGCCAATCCTCTGCCTTGCTGCCTATATGTCAGTAATAAATTCAGTGTATGTAACTTGTTGTGCGCCTGAGTCTTCTGCCTCACTGGACTAAAACATGTTGACAACCAGTGCAAACATACTAACTCCTCTCTGTCTTCTCACAAATGTCAGGAGTTGGGATTATATGCCATGGCTCACTATTGTATCAGTCAAACCATACCGGGAATCCAAGAGTAAGTGCTTAGAAGTCATCCATAGAAAACAGTCCTCGCCAGGATGTTAGGCAACACGAACTCTAATATTCCTTTCAGCTCTGAATGCCTGGTCCTGCAGGGATCCCCATTCCCTGTTGTCTAAATGTAAAATCCCTGATCTCATGAGCACGCAATGTTCTATCACCCACGAGCCCTGCTCAGTGCTACATAGGAAATGCTCAATAAATTCATAATTGCTGGGGTGAATTAAAAGTCTTAAAGTCCCCGGGCTTGTAGAGACTAAGGCCAGATCACACAATCAAGGAGAATCGGCATGCCACACACATTTTCAACAGAAGAATGTACCCTCCAGCTCCTTCATCCACTCCAGTCTGCAAAGCCTTGAATTAATCAGCAGATCAAGCTGACGCTGCCCCTGTGGCTTGCTGTCAGCAGGCATATCCCCAGTGCCACAAAGAAACTCCCCTTCCCTACTGGAATGTGCAGCATTTTGTAACGATAAATACTGCTAAAAGAACAAAAATCCCATCGACACCTTGATGGCTGACAAGGCCTTGATTTGTGTGTGTGAATGCTGGGACCCTGACTCCCTTGTCATTAATTACACATCAATGACACATCTGCCTGTGTAACAGAGAGAGAATGAGAGAAGGGGTAGAAAGTCTGCATCTTAACAACCTTGGCACATCTGGTGCTGGGGGTCCTGGGAGTCTGTGCCGGGACAATTATAAATACAAACACCGCATCAGGCTTGCTTAGACTAACATAGAAAATGAGATCTCTGCTCCAGAAGGAAGAAAATTGCTGATGTCGGCATGCTTACATGGAGGGTGATGATGTAAACAACTATCTGAGGAAATAAGAAGTTGCATTATTAATATCATCATCATGATCATTTGCATGTCTACGACACCGTCAAACTTTATGGGATTTTTTTAAAAATCCAGTATCTTATTTGATCCTCTCTATTGGGATGGGAGCTATTTTTGTCTGATACATGGTGCCTAAGTCAGCCCCATGCATGTTGCACATATGCTATAAATATTTAGTGAATAAATGAACTAGCATGAGAAAGGTAATGTAAGAGCTACATGGCCAGTATGGCCATGTCTCCGATGAAGTGACGGAAGTGCAGAATGGTTTGGCGTGGCCTGCTCAGAGTCGTGTGGTTCGTAGGAGACAGAACCAAGACTTACTCCCAGGTTTTGTGCTTCCTGGGCCCACGTCCTCTCCCTGGTGCTGACTCAGGAGAGAGTTTTGCATGGATGTGAACATTTTGAATACATCTGTCGCGTATACTCCCAAAATATGTGCAACTATTATGTAAAAAACAAGAATAAACCTGTCACAAACTTCTTCAGTGACTATCTCCTTATCATCATCAGTGCAGGGTACCCTAGAAGGATCCGTCCAAAAACTCTGACCTCGACAAAGGGAAGGGTCTTGCCCAGACACTGAACTCGGCAAATGAAGCAGTGATGTTCTGCCGGCTGTGGCTTGTGGGGGCTGACTTTTAGGAGGACTGTCTCCTCAGGTAGCACTGAAGCAATTGAATTCCAACAGACTTTGTGAGTACAGCACACTGGGACCTGTTCATCCCTCAGCTGATTCCTTCCTGAGCCCAGGCGTGGCCTTACTCTGTGATGGCTCTTCTCAGGCCCTGGAGCACAGGAGACTCTGGGATTTCCCATCTGCTTTGAACAGCAGATTTGTGTTGAGTCTATTTATTGAGTCTAGTGGGAGATCTATTTGCCCTTTAGGTTCTAAGAATGTTGCCAGTCTCCACTAGTTGGGTATGGATGGTTGACTATCCATAGTCACGTGACCTGGTTCTTTCTGAGACACTAGTGTCTACACTGAATGTAAGAAAGATCCCAAATTAACCTTGATATCATGGATACTCTCCCTTCTGGATGCAGAGAGACTGAATTTCTGGTTTGATGACGGAATGGATGCATTTATTACAATCTTCTCACTGAACGCTAACATGGGATCTTTAGAATCCCATGCCACAAACTGTGACTAGCCAAAGTTCATTGCCAGAGAAGCACGGAGAGGAGATTTCACTGGTGGCTTCTAACAAGCTCTTGAAGTTGAAGGAAAGGGGCTGTTCTAGCCATGCTAGCCATGCCTCTGGATTATCTAAACTGTCCCTGTGTTTCCTGAGATCTCAAAATGATTTCTGTGCTTCTGAGGCTTTGCCATCCACCATGCATTTCTTTTCTGGTCATAGCACCTGGGTACTTAGGGAAAAGTTCTTCCGCATTCACAGTCCAGCCTGCTTGGATGGAACTTAGCCCATCCCTTAGAAGTCCAGCAATAAGTGTGTGACCCATCAGAATTTTCCATCCTCTGGCCCAGTGACCATATCAGAGATGGTCATGTGACCCAGTGACTGTATCACAGAGACGGGCATGAGACCCAGATTGGTTAAATAAAACTCAGTCCCTGGACACTTGTTAGAACTACTGAGAAAGAGTAAGTCACATTCATTTTAGTAAAGAATGAGTCTAGAACTCCTAGTGGCCATATTATTTTGGGGAGAAAATGTCTGATGGAAAATGAAATCAAAGTAAAATAAAGCAGAGCCAAAAATAGAGAAACAGAGCTTTCATGTTGAGGAATTCTTTAACCTGATTTTATAATGCTAGCAGATGACCCAAGAATGGCTGAATCCACACCATGGAATAAGAGCTACACATATTTCATTGCACAGTTAACTTAGTATAATTTTATTCAACACACTATGTAATCCATAGCTGTCTGTCCAATACAGTAGTTATTAGACACATGAGGCTATTAAGCCCTTGAAATCTGGCTAATCTAAATTGAAATGTGCTGCAAGTGTAAAATTCACCCCAAATTTAAAGTCTTAGTGTAAAAAGAGCAATGTAAAATGTCTCATCAATAATTTTCTATCGACTATATGCTGAAGTAATCATGTTTTTATACATTGGGTTAAATGCAATATATTATTAAAATTAACGCCACTGGATTATTTTCTGTTAATGTGGTTACTAGAAATTATAAAATTATTTATGACATTGAATATTGCATTGTACTTCTATTGAACAGTGCTATTCTATTGAGTGGTGATTTGATATACATTTCCAATTAGTTTCCTAAGGACTCCATGATAGCTCATAGACATTTGCTAAGAATAAAGCGGATATATAATTTATTATTAAGTCCAGACGGTTTTGAGAAGAAAAGTGAACACTACAATAATTATGCCAGAACAATAGGTATATACCAAGACTGTAATGGAAAAGCTAAGAGGTCTGGTCACCTGGCTAAGATTTATCTCCTCCTGTAATCCAGATTCTCCCAATCCTCTCTTGCAAGCCCTACACAATTACTATCTATTTCATTCTAAGTTGGTTTATTGCTTTTGGAAATTCCCTATTTCCTATGCAATTATTTACATTTGTTTCCAGATCTCTGTCAATTATGTTGTTAGGGATAGCTTGCTTCTAGTATCTCTTTAATTACTATTCATTAATTTGACAAATAGAATTAAGTTCCCGTGATGTTCCAGACATGGAGTGTCCATCCTTTCTGTGTGCCTGGTGTTGATTCTGTCTGCCTTTCTGCATACAAGTGTCTTACTTCCTTTTATACATTGTTGTCACACTGTCAATATTACACAGTGGGAACCTCCCCAAAGGTTTCTGGACCAAAAGTCGGTTGTCCCTTGGAATAGAAATATGGATACCAAGGCAATCCCTGCATCTTGGTAGAATCGCACGCATCCTTGTATACAGTTCTTGGTTCACATAGACCTGAGACACACATAGAAAAGCAAATATTAAAAAATCAACTTTCCAATCTCCAATTCTATATTGGAAAATACTACAGCTTGAATAGCACTGCTGGAGATCCCGCTTACTTGGGGAAAATGATAGAAGTCCAGGAAAACACAACTCTGCCTTACAAATGAGCACAGAAAACCTGACTGTAATTAAAAAAAAAAAACTTCAACACAATTGCAGAGATTGTTCATTCACCAGTGAACAACTTTTGGCAAACTTTTTCCTAATAGAGTGTGGGAGATTGTTGTTCTAGGTCAAGAATTTAAAGTAACTGTCTATTTTATTAAAGAATAAAAAGTAAATTGGGAATTAACAGATCTCACTACTGTTACACTAAAGTACTGTACTGGTAATCTCTACTATCCACACTAGTCCTAGCCAGCTGGTCTAGTCATGTTGTACTTAAACATCGTCTCAGAATTCTGCAAGTTCTAATATACACATCTAAGTTCCTGTTTTTGCAAGTAACCGCCTCCATCAGGTTGTCTTTATGTGGTCACCAAATATGTTCCCCAAAAGTACAACTGCATTTATCAACTGAATAGGCATTTCTGGCAGAATTTAGGCCGACATGTTCAAATGTTAAAAAGTGACACATTTGCACATCTTCCCATTATAATAGCACTGAATTTTCTTGCCAGTTTTGTAGGCAAGATTGCTCGGTACGGGTAACAGTTGAAAGATACTTCATAAAATAAGACTTTAATGTCCTAAATTATTTACTAAGCTAATTGTAGTCATTATCTATCACTGCATAACAAATTACCTCAGAAGTTAGCAGCTCAACTCCGAATCCATTTTTTTATCTCACAGTTTCTGTAGTCGGGAATCCACAGGTTGTAATCATGGTGTCACCTGAGATGCAATTACGGCATTGACTGGGGAATAATCCACTTACACAGCCATATAGCTATTGGCAAGATTCAGTTCTTCATGGACTATTGGACTAAGGACCACAGTTGCTAGATGACAGTTTGTTGGAGGCCACCCCCATAGTTCCTTATCATGCAGACCTCTCCAAAATGGCAGCATGAGTTACCAAAGTAGGCAAAGAGAGGCAATAGAAAGGGTATGCTAGCAAGATGGAACTTACAGATTATTATAACCTAACCACGGAAGTGGCATTTCCATGATCTTTGATCTATTCTATCATTTTGGAGCAAGTCCTCGGGTCCAAACCATAAATCAAGAGGAAGGGATTATAAAACGATTATACAATGATGTGAATCCCAGTAGGTGGAGGTCTTGAGGATTTTCTTCTGAGAATGAGAGTGTTCAGGGTGGGATAACTGTAGGCATTGAGAATTTTCTGAGAAGTCTACCCATTACACTGATACTTTCATTTTAACACCATAAAATTTAAAATGTGGCCAGGTACAATTTTGAAGCACTGTGGCTGATGAAAGTGAACAGAACAGCTTTAGTATGAAAAGGAACTATTTGAGACAAGTGGAGGCCCGATGTACTTTATACACCAAGGTTTTGCAGTAGGTCAAACACAAATAAATAGAAGGATTACGTCTTTACACAGTACGGTAGAGATGTCTTCTCAAGTGCAAAATATCAAACAATCCAAACTACAGTCATCAGTGCCATATTCCCCTTAAAGATGGTAGCTTAGTTCCAGGAAAACATTATCAGTCATATTCAATTAATAGTATTTTCTGAATGTTTTATTACAACGACAATCTAATTGTTGGTTTGAAATTGATTGATTCTTTCCATTTAATAGTTTTAGAGTCAAAAGTTACAAGCACGAGAAGCTTGTACTCAGAGTATATATGTGAAAGTAACACTATAGTAAAAATGTGTGTCACTTTGCTGGGACTTGAGAAACACAGCGTTTGGCTTGTTTAAAGAGCCAGCCTCAGCGCTCAGAAGACCTCCTACAGATGCTCTCAGGAATCTGAAAGTTGCCAATTAGCATGTGACTATTTTATAACCTCTGTTTCAGTAATAATACACTGATATATTAAACTAAAATGTCCTCTATTCCCAAGCATGTCATTGCCCTGTGGTTTCCCACCACCCTGTGAATCATGGGGAAAAGGATACCGATGAAAATAAAAAGGTCTTTCCTCAATGTTGAGTTTCATCTTGGGTTTGTTTTGCTGTTGTTGTTGTTTTGCTTAGTTTAGTTTTGTGTTTTGATCTAGGGTGAAATAATTATCCTAAAAGCCTAGCTGTATTGAGGGAGAGAGTAGTATTCCACATTTCAAATCTTTCCTACGCACATCAAGAGCAAAATGTTCGCTTTGGGATACAGCCTTGGAGTAAACAGGTTGAAGGACAGGAAGCCTGTCTACTCAGGAAGGAGAAGACCATTTCACCACTGGGAGAAGTTGGAAAAGACACCTAGAAGGGCAAGTACAAGGCTGAAGCTCAGCTGTGTCCTCTCTCTGTCTGCAATCAAAGCCTCGGGGATGGGAGAAAAGATGGTGGAACAGTAAAAACCTCCATGTCTGAAGGGAATCTATGAACCCTGAGGGTGTTTCCCCACCTCTCTGGACTTAACAAGGAGGATACCACCTACCAGAGATGTGCTACCTTTGACAATTTTGTTTGTGTCCAGACATGGGGTGAAAGAAGAAGAGTAGCTGGGACAGAAGGAGGCATTTAGACAAGTGGGCCCAAGAGGGGGTCCAGAGGTTCATTCACAGAGGCCAAAAGTTGTGACAAGAAGCCAGCAGACTGGGGTCTTAGAAAAGCTAGACACACTGCACAGGCCAAGTTTTGACCTACTGTTGGTGAACTCATAAGCCCACATGCATGAGGGTTTCTTAGAACCATCATTGAAACTGACCAAAAGGGAGACCTTTTAATGTCTCTGCCTGGGGAGCTTTCTCTGGTGTTCTGTAGACTCTTGGCATCTTGTACTCCCATGTTCTAAGGAGAAAGAAACAGGAAAAGCGCCAGGACTCCAGTCATATGAAGCACAGAGACATTGCAGCTCTCCTTTGTGTGGCTGCTAGGGGTTCCCTCGGGGCCCCCATGTCACCACTGTGCTCCTGTAAGCTAGATGTCTTCAGCGGAAAACTCTCCACACCTGTAAAGCTGATGCAATACGACAAGACTGCTGCTGGTGTGTGCACCAGGTGAAGGCTTTGCTTGAGAAGCTAGAGATTCCTGTTCCTGCAGTCCTCAGAGAGGCGACAGGATTATTGTGATCGATTTCACTAACTGTGCTCACACAATTTCTCTCCACCTCCCCCTTTTCCCTTTAAGATGGACTAAACTCCAGAATGAGCTTCGTCTTCTTTCTTTGACCCTAGAAAATGAGACAGTGTCCCACACATCTCAGCTCTATCTAGACACCCCTCTCCTCACTTGGGAGCACTAAAAGTCTCATCAACTAAGGCAGGAAAAAACTAGGGGCACACTCATGCCTCTGTGTGTCTATAATTTACAGTTGTAGCATGAGTGTCTTAGTTTTCTTCAATTACTATAACAAGTGTACCACAGACCATGTGACTTTCAGACAGCAGAAATCTAATCCTCACTGTTCTGGGGACTGGGAAATTCAAGATCAAGGCATCTGCAGATTCAGTGCCTGGTAAATGTCAACTTCCTTGTTCACAGATGGTGATCTTCCCACTGTGCCCTCACAAGGCAGCATGAGGAAGTTCTCTGAGACTCTTTAAATAAGAAATGTCAATCCCATTCATGAGGGGGTCAATCCCATTCATGAGGACACCCTTCCTATGACTTAGTCACCTCCTGGAGACCATCACATCCATCACATCAGGATTTCAAGGTAAGAATGTTGGGAGACACACATATTCAGTCTACAAAAGGGAGAGATCTAGCCGGGCGTGGTAGCACGCCCCTGTAATTCCAGCTACTTGGAAGGTTGAGGCGGAAGGATCACTGGAGCCCAGCAGGCGAGGCTGCAGTGGCCGGAAGCGGCCACTGCACTC